>NC_056725.1:553208148-553433148 GCF_019279795.1 Protopterus annectens
CTCTACTCGACAAAGGAGATACAACAGCTACTTTCCATCCCGCTGGAAGCTCATATTGCAACTTCTGTATAACACCGTACAAGAGATACTTTGTGCTCAAGAAGAAAAACTTCACAAACTCTTTGGAAGTGGGAGGGCAGCAAAACTAGTAAAGCGTGGGTATAACGTGACTAGTTAGGCATGGGAGGAGGCGGTCTCTTTGTGCGTAGGGCGGGCGCTTAAAAATGCAGAGATTGTAAAGGTATGCAGCAGCATAACACCGACCGAGATCTGCAGCCTTAACAGTGAAGCGCAACGGATTCGCACAACACGGCAACGCGTACTGCTGGTGAGTGACATCACAGCTGTGGAATGTGGAGCCCACGGAGTAGGAGGAGCCGAGACGGCGGTGGAGCTTTGATGCGCCTGCAACTCTTGGCAACCGTAGGTACACTGCAGAGAAATCAAGGAAGTCGGTACTGGGTGGATTAAGGAAAGCTGCTAACAAATATGTTTCAAGAAGAAGCGTGCTTGTTTGTAAATAAGAGCAGTTTAAAGTCACAGAGAACCGCAGTCAATATTAACTAAATACGAAATTCAGATAAAAAATCGGTATAACTTAACGTGTCCAATAAAACGCAGAGGGCACAAAGTAACCGCAAACATATTTCGTGTGTTTGCTTAAGGACTTTGCATAATGTTAGGGAACACAGTTATTCCACGTAATTCTACTAAGTCGACACCTGCCTCACTTGACAATTTAAGGGGCTTTTGCCCAACTGCAGCCAGTAGACTGGTCTAACCCTGGTACGCGCACAGTAAATCAGTTATTTATGTACGGATACCCCGAGGACGATCGTCGTACGGTCTCTGTCTTTTATGGACAGTTAAGGGTAGAGCTCTCCTTTACAAATTGATATGAACAACTGCCTTATTAAAAGTAACGTTTACCTTTGTGGTTATACAGTAATGATCCCAAGCGTTTTATGGGGAATGTGCTTTACGAATTGATATGAACAACTGCCTTATTAAGAGTAACGTTCACCTTAGTGGTTATACAGTAATGATCCCAAACGTTTTATGGGGAATGTGCTTTACAAATTGATATGAACAACTGCCTTATTAAGAGTAACGTTCACCTTAGTGGTTATACAGTAATGATCCCAAGCGTTTTATGGGGAATGTGCTTTACGAATTGATATGAACAACTGCCTTATTAAGAGTAACGTTCACCTTAGTGGTTATACAGTAATGATCCCAAGCGTTTTATGGGGAATGTGCTTTACGAATTGATATGAACAACTGCCTTATTAAGAGTAACGTTCACCTTAGTGGTTATACAGTAATGATCCCAAACGTTTTATGGGGAATGTGCTTTACAAATTGATATGAACAACTGCCTTATTAAGAGTAACGTTCACCTTAGTGGTTATACAGTAATGATCCCAAACGTTTTATGGGGAATGTGCACCTCGGTGTGACCCAGTGTGCCCAAATCATCTCAGCTGTCTTGATTTTCGCAGAATGTCCAGACTTTTGCCTCATATTTGGTCTGTTTCTCACAAAAATCTGTGTTTTCCTGGCAAATCACTGGGATGATCTGAGGAATGAAGTCACTAAATAATTACATAAATTTGAGTTTAACACATATTCGGAAAGAAGACAAATCCTGTTATTCTGTCAACTTTCTAAGTTTTTAAGACCAATATTTAAAATCTTACCCAATTTTGAGGTATTTGTTCCTTTATGTTAGACTTTGTCCACATTTCTTGCGCTAAGAGATTGAGAGGTATGCCAAGTAGTGAAATGGCTCACAAGGGCAGAGGTCATAGTGGTGCTGACCAGTGTACCCTGTGACGCTCCACCAGTAGCTCAGTAATCAAGAAGCCTCATTCCTCATCACTACCACCAGTGGGGGGGGCGTACATTTTGAGGATGACAGTTACACACACAGTATTTCCAGATGCAGCTCTCTGCGTCAAGTGCAGTTTCCCTTAAGAGCACACAGAGGCCACAGTCAAGTCCGGGGTTGTTTCTCCCTTTTTCTCCATATCCCCCAAATAAGAATCCCCATTCCCCACTGGCAGATTTTTGAAACTAATTTAAATATTGTATTTTATTGGGTGCATGTGCTTTGGATGGTAGTTGATTGGTTGTGTGTGTGTGTGTTTGGTGCAAAGCCTACAGAGTATTTAAATGGTATGGAAACATTTTGTAAAAATATTCTGAGGAAGTTCTATGGTGAAAATATTAAAGAATGAAAGTGCTTAATCTTAGAAGGACTCTTGTGGTTTTTCCTTTGGAACTTGTTATTTTGTTTAATTTCTATGTTCCACTCTGTTTTTCTTTAGATTTAATTCTAAAACATTGGTAATGAGTTGACTGAATTGTTCATTAGCCATTCTGATGTTGCAGATTGTAGTAAGAATCTTTGTGTTCAACATCTTTGTATCATGTATAGGAAGGGTTAAAATGTGAAATTGCATTGCGTGCAAAGAAGCAAGTTAAAATAAGCTGTTTTTCTTGTAAAGAATTTGCTGACCAAAGAGGAATGCACAGATGTTACCTTGGTCCAGGAACAAGCTTATCTTGTGACTGACCTCTGACCATCTAAGACTCCAGTATGTGAATTTATAGCCTTGACTGAAATTCCTTGTTTAGTAACCAGCTACTGTGTACGTGCAGAGAAGGGTATAAAAACCCATGTGAAGTGTACAGAAATTAGACTGCTGACATACCATGTAGTTTGTAGCATGTCTCCATGCATGTAAAATAAACCTTTTTGCTTATTTTTATCTGCGTGATTCTTCCAGTATATGTTAAGAGTATTAAAATCTTTTGACATTTCTGGCGCCCAAGAACGTGGGGCCACCTCTTCACGGTACAAATCGCATAAGAGGGACTGAAAAACCTGTACAGGAGGGGAGAACGAATCTCGGGCTCCCTTGAACGGAAAGACCTCCCGACAAAGAAGTCGTAAGTAGAGGCCAGTCGCTCTTAGATTCGATCCGTGGGACGGTGACAAACGGGGCGGAAGATCCGCAGTAAGGTAAGCTTTTACATTTATAAAAGTACTTTTTTTTAAGGGACTAGTCATAAAGGAATTTCTTTTGTTTAAATTTTACAAAAGATCGGTAGAGATCTCAGGAAAAGGAAACAGTTTTTCTTTTAAATAAGAAAAATGGGAATAGGAAGCAGTTGTTGCGCTAGTAAGGGCTGCTTAAATAAAAGGACTGAAGATGAGGAATATATGTTTAAATTACATCCAAAAAAAAAAAAAAAAAAACTTAAAATACATAAAAAAATGAAAGACCAATTATGGATTTAGTGGTAACTTAAATAGATCAGAATGTCAAAATTTGGTGAGAGGGACGCAGGAGGCAAAGTTAAAAATCAAGTAAAGGTGGGATTCCCTCAAGCACAGAAATGGTTAAAAGAAGCTAATAAGAGGCATAGGGAACAATTTTTGAATAAGGAAAGTGGTGGCTCAAGTGCAAAAGGTGCATTTTTTGTCCATAAAGAAGATGACGAGACATCTGTTGTCTGTCGTAAACCGACAGCCCCACCCTTGTATCCAGAAGTCCCTAAAGAAATGGTCGGTCCACCCCAGTATCAGGAAAAAGAAGCAGAAAATCAAGAAAAGGTGTCCTCCGTAGTTTTACAGGAGGCAGAAAAGCAGGGAAAAATACCCTCCGTAGTTTTACAAAAAAACAAGCAGAGGAGGCTGTGGAACTACGTAACCGTAGTATAGACAAATCAGAGTAAAAACAAAAAGAAGCTAAAGTACATACCCTGTCCACAGACTCCTATCCCCTTACATACAGAAAAATATCTTGAGGAAAAAGAAAAGAAAACAGGCTTAAACCTTTACGGTGAGCGCGGATGGAACACTTATGTTAATATAAGCTCCGTCCAACAGAGGTAGAGGAAGGGGACGGGGTAGAGGGAGAGGGAATGTAGGACATTCTGAAGATTATGAAGGCAGACAAAAGAGGGGGGAATGTTTTAAATGCAGTAAGAAGGGGCATTTCGCAAGAGATTGCCGGAATCCCGGGAAATCCGCTGCTGCTCCAGATCATAGTTCAGCATGACTATATGATGGCAGCACGGACGAACCGGACCCAGGTGCTGAGGTCGACTGGCAAGAGTCAGTAATACAGAATGAGGATGAGGATGATTTTGAGGATGTAAATAAAGAAGGTAAAAGGGAATGTGCAGGATGGGAACATGAGATAACTGATTTTTCAGAAAAAGGTGAATATCAGGTTGTTAGCCTGACAGCTCTAGCTATGACTATGCAGTTAGAAGTGCAACCGGTAATCATATTACAGGTTGAAGGGAGGGACGTAGAATTTCTATGTGACTCGGGGGTTTCTAGGACCTTAATCCACCGGAAAGCCAAGTCAACAAAAAAATCAATAGCACCACGACAGAAGCAGCAATGAGAGGCAAACTTGGAATGAATAAAAAAACAAATAGCGTAATAAAATTTAATTCACCGCTTTCGTCCGAAGACTTCATCAGAATAAATAAAATGCATCATGAAACAAGCTTAAATACATCCAAAATTAAACAATCAATTAAACCATTTGATACATAATTAAAAAGAATCAGCTGTTAATCTATCAATTGAAAAAAGAGGCAGTGGTGTCATTCCTTTTATGGAGATGCAACTTCCTGTGTTTTAAAAAGCATTTGATGTTAATAGCCTCATTTATACCAGGGAACCTGTCAGCTTTTAATTTAATCTGCCATAAGGTTTCCCTCTGTTGTATATAATTTTTAAAATCACCCCCCCTCATGTCAAACTGACACACTTCCAATATAGAAAATAAAAATTTCTTAAATCCAGAACAAACAATGGAATGCTTGTATAAAGCATTGGTAACATCTTTATTTTTAATGTCGTAAAGGTGTTCTCTAATGCGAGTCTTTAGCCATCTGCTGGTCATCCCAACATAAAATGCTGGACAGGTGCTGCATAAACTGATGTAAACAACACCTTTGGTGTCACAATTTACGCAGTTAGGTACTGTCAAAGTTCTGTCGTAAGATTCTACTGTGATGTAAGGTCCCACAGAAATGAACCTGCACATGTTGCAGTGATGACAACACTGCATTCCTTTCTTGGTGGTAATGATATTGTTACTATGACCATGATTGAATTCCAAAATTCTTTTTAAACTATAGTTGTTTCTAGACACAAAAAAAGGTTGGTCACCTACAACTTTAGATAAATCTAAGTTTCCCATAATGACCGTCCAGTTCTTCCTAACTAAATTTTGTATCTGGTGGTAATCAGCACTCATGTCCATAGAGCAAATCAAGTTGGTATTTAAATCACACCCCCTGGTGGTGTTGGTAATGTTGGTACTACCATGAATTTTTAAACTGTTTGGATGGTCAAGCAATGCTGGATATTGCTTGGTCCGTCTGTTTAAAATATCATTGCTGGTCTCAACTAGTAATGATTGGTCATACCCTCTATCCAAAAATAAGGAGGTGATAAAGTTAAATTCCCCTACCAAATCAGAGTGTTTGGAGGTCATTCGACATGCTCTAATAAACTGACCTCTAGGAATGTTTTTAATGACATGCCTTGGGTGGTTTCTAGAAAAATGCAAGTAACTGTTAGTGAAGGTCTCTTTTCGAAAAATACTACTGTGGAATCTGTTGTCGATGTGATCCCATTTCAAACAGATATCCAAAAAGTAAACTTCTAAACCAACGACCCCTTTGACAAACTTTAAATAACTAGAAAAAGTGTTAACTGTAGAAGTAAAAGTGTCAACAGTTTCAGAATTTCCATCAATGATGAAAAACAAATCGTCGATAAACCTACAGTAAAAGGAGACATTATACTTCTGGGTAAGAAATGGAATAAATTCATGCTCCCACCAAGCCATAACAATGTTGGCATAAGCCGGAGCAGCTGGGGAACCCATGGCTACACCCCGCTTTTGTCTGTAATAAGTCTTACCAAATAAAAAGAAGTTGTTATATAAAATGAGTTCCAAAAAACTACAAATAGTGGCAATAGCATTATTAGTGAAACCAGTATTCTTATTATACAAAAAGCTTCTAACAGCTTCAACTCCTTCATGGTGGGGGATACATGAATATAGTGATACAACGTCCATTGTGAAAATAATATGTCTGTTAGGATCAAAGGAACCTTCCTGAATGTAGGTACTGAATTTTATTAAAAAGTCCCAAGAGTCTTTAAGGCATCTAAGGCTCCAGTATGTGAATTTATAGCCTTGACTGAAATTCCTTGTTTAGTAACCAGCTACTGTGTACGTGCAGAGAAGGATATAAAAACCCATGTGAAGTGTACAGAAATTAGACTGTTGACATACCATGTACTTTGTAGCATGTCTCCATGCATGTAAAATAAACCTTTTTGCTTATTTTTATCTGCGTGATTCTTCCAGTATATGTTAAGAGTATTCAAATCTTTTGACACAGATAATTACTATTATGGATTTGGCTACTATGTTAATTTGCTGTATTTTTATGCTCTGTTGATTTTACTCAAATTTGTTATTGTTTTAATTGACTGTATCACCTGTAAATTCTGTAACTTGTTGTCTTGTTCAGCCATTTGGAATATTACACAGGAACAGCTGTTTGCTTTATTTCCTCACTTCATTTGTAAATAGTTTCTTTATTACTGTACTGTCATTTTGCATGATTTATAGCTGACATGCTTTCAACAGGTTCAGCATACTATCTCAATTAACAGATTTAAATAACTGCATACATTTTATGCATTGTGAACCATAAGCAGAAAGATTAGACTTGACAGCAGATCATGAACAGTGTGAATGACAAGCATGAAGAATACTATTGCATATAATAACCAATGTAAGTAGCAAAACAAGAATAAGACAGTAAATAATTAGCCTATGAGACAATTAACTTCTGTGTTCTACCATGTAACCATTTTTCATGCACCAGAACAGTCTGCATCCTTCTCATAACTCCTTAGTATTTCAAGAGATTCATAAGGTGGATTGAATCTTGGAATTTATTGAAGTCAGATAGATCATACTTGCAAGGCTGCCCTTTTGCACCTTCTTACTTACAGATACAGAAACCAATTAGGTTAATCTGATAATAGCTGCCTGTCTGCAGTCTGTACTGGTATTTCTAAGTGACATTTTAAATCAGGAGCCATGTGTTTTTTTTACTTCAAAACCAGCTTTATCATTTACCCATGCAAAATCTATTGCAATTGCCATACCTTCCTAAAAGACTCAACAAGCTGCATCAGGGGTTAATGCATTGTCACAGCAGCCCTGTTGATGGTCCTTGGTCCCTCATGTTTTATCCTCCTTTAATATCCTAGTAATACTCCATACTTCAGCCATTATTATCTTGTATGTCACCCCATCCAGCCTTACTGTTTTGTCCTCTTACTCTGATAATATGCCTTATTTTTTCTTCATAAACACAGAGGTAATACTATCATCACTTCTGCCCTGAATTGTGTATGATTCTGCCAATCCCTGACTTATTCCCTATTTTTCTGTATGCCTTCTGTTTCTTCATCATTTGCATATACATTTTTTCTCCTTTCTTTATGCTTGCTGCCGTTCTGTTTCCTTTCCCCCTGTCGACCCTCCTGATGCACTTTATTGCATTTTTTTAAAACCTGTGTAACACTCTCACTACCACATTGTTGCCTTTTTCACTTTCCCTCTTCTGTTCAGGCTTAGTAGCTGTTTTATCTTCTTAGTGAATCATATTTGTTTCCTGTTTATTACCTTTGCATCTCTCTCTTCACTCCATTTTCTGTCCCCTCAAGTGGTACCCTTTATTTTATTCCCCATCTCCTCTGTTCCTGTGCTTTCTTCCTTTTAACAAAACCCATGTCTGTATTATTATTATTATTATTTTTTTCAATAGCTTGGTCTTCCCATATTCTTAGACTGTGGCCTTTGTGGCCAGGCCCTTTCCTTTTCATGATCAGCTCAAAGCATACTATTTTATTTTTTTGGACAACCTGATGAATATCTTTTTTTTTTTATTTTGAAAAGGAAAATACCTCACATTTCTATAAATGTACAAAATGTCATAAAATACCCCCTGGAGACAACCATGTCCTATGCATTGAGTATACGAAGATTGAGGATTTAGATTCTAATTGCGAGATATATAGCAAGTCTAAGTCCTTATAATAAAAAGAATACAATATTTCTCAAAGGTTCGTTATCTAGTGACTCTTCTACTTGTGAATAAGGAAAAGAAAGAGGAAGGCTGACAACAGTGAAACATTAAGTGATGAAGGTGCATCTTTCCCTGCATCTTAAGCCCACCTGTGTGGATTTTTCTCATCCTGAAGTTAGAACTGGAAAGTGAAGAACTGTTCAGTCTCATCCTCTGGCATTTCTCAACCAGAAGTTATGGTAGTTGTGAACTCTTCTCATAGAAAAAGAGTGATTAGTTAAGCAGCTTTACTTAGACACAAAGCTGTGTAGATGCTTAGAACCCAGATCACTCTTATGTTTAAACCTTCCTCCAGGTCCCTCTGCAGTTCCTCTTTGCATGTAGACTGAGGCAAGAGAATGAGAACACTGGCCAAGGTACAAATTAAGCTGGACATCCTCTCTTCCCTGTTTGTTTCAGAGCTGGAATGAGCAGGTCCCTTTACTACTACTTCTTCGTCATTTCCTTCTTTTATTGACAGCTGGGGTATGTAGTAATAACCTGGGCCACTAGCTTGCATTTTTGATGTAACTAAGTTTTGCCATATGATGGACTCTTGAAGATTAGGTGGTGTATTATCTTGGGGAACAATAAAGTTTCATAGTGTCTCTTCTCAGTACAGAAGCCATCTTTAGTGCTGATATCACCATCAGTACCAAGACATGATTGTCTTGACTCGGCATTAACTTTTTTCTATAGCAACACCTTAACCCAAACGTTTCCTCTAGACATTCAGTGTCATTCGCACAAAATGTAGAGATCCTGCAAAAGCAACCTTTTGGGTTGGTAAGTACCCTTCTTGAGTTGGCACCTACATCTGCACCACATCAGGATGCCCCACAGTCTGATGTCTTGACCCTGTTATTGGTATCCCAAAGAGGCAGAAGCCTACTGCAGAGATGGAATGGCAGTGTAGAGTTCAGATTCATTTTCCTCATATTTCAACAAGGTACTCAGAAAGCGGACATGCAAAATTACCCCAATGGATTTTCAAACAGTCACTCACTCCAGGTAGCAATTCAAAAAATACATATTTTCCACTGTTCCCACTTGCAATCCCAAATATTGAGAGGCTTTGGAGTTACAGTGGGGGGCTTGTCCCACTGATCCAGTCTGTACAGACAAATACTACGTGAGGCTTTCCATTCCATCCACCTATACCTTGTGTGGTTCTCTTTGCTAACCACATGGTTTTGTTGGCAATGCAGAGGGCTTGGCAAGAGCCAGATGCAGTACCTATCCATAAGAGACTGGACAAGATCCTCTGGCCTCCCAAGAAGCATGACGTTTGGAGCAAGGCTTCCCTAGACAATTCAATTATTTTGTTTAGTGCTGTAAGGAAAGAGTCCTCATTGGTAGAGGTGGTTCACAGAGCCAAAGATTTCACTGTCCAACATCTGGTGGCCAACTGCAGAGCCCTTGAAGACTTTCCCAAATGTCCCACTCTGGAGACATTCAGGGGTTGAATCTCGCTGCACTTTTCCTAGTGACATGGAATTGTGCAGGAGAATTGTGCAGGACAAGTGGATCAAGGAAATAGTATCCAGGGGCTACAACATCATATTTCTGTCTTCTCCAAGGCCTGCCATTTAGTTCCTTCCTGACATACTATCCTATCCAAAGGAAGCAGACATATTAAAGATATAATTTTTGGATGAGAATAGCCATCTGAGAAATTCCAGCAGTCCACAGAGGTTCCAAAGTTTGTTCAAGATTTGTTTTGGTTCCATGGAAAACAAAGGACCTCATCCTAAATTTCAGCAGCCAAAATCAACATTTAAAAAAACACAATTCTGGGCAATCACAGTATAGTCAATACTTCCCTTATTTAGAGAAAGGAGACTGGTTTTGTGCTGTGGCCCTCCAGGATGACTTCTTAAACGTAAAGATGACCAAGGCATTCAGAACACTCTCAATGCTTCTGGGTGTAGGGCCATTCATTACCAGTTCAGAGATCTCCCGGTTGCTCTCACCACAGCCCCAAGAGTGTTTACCAAATATGAAGCAACTGTTACATCTCCTCTCAGTTTGAAAGAGTTTCCCCTTATCTGGACACTTGATTCCTAGTGGCCTCTGTGACAATGTGAGGTATTGCCAGCTATGCCAGGAGAAGTAGGGCAGTGGATGTGTAACATATGCCAGCACAGCTATCTAGAAAATTGTAAAGCATTATATGTCATTTGTATATCAAACTGATTTGTACAGATGCTTGTGTTGAAAAGTGCATTTGTAAAGCTGATTGTGTTAAAAATATATCAACAGTGTGTCCTGCTGGACAGAAAAGAAATACACATGTATATCAGACTGACTATATTGTAACTGGTTATATGTTTTAACAAAGGATACTGGAAGAGAAGAGGTTAATCTCAGCCCAGTTAACTTTGAACAGTAGTTAGAAATTAATAATTTAGGAAATAAATATCGTATCTTACAGTTCTGATTGCAGCCAGAGACAAAATGTTTGGGAAACCAAGTAATAGGAAGCCTTCTGTTAATGTATCTAGCAGGGAACTAATTGCTACTGTGGAAGGGCTACCAGCACTAAATGTTTTACAAGGAAACAGCTCCAGTACTTATTATTAATGCACACCCCTCCAGGCATGTCTAAAGGTCAGTTCCCTGTGCTTTCTCCTATTAACCTGGTGAACTTGAGCATCCTGAGGCAATGTAGCAACTGCCTCATGTACACTGACAACCCTCTCCTCTTACCTCCCAACACTTGCAAGAGATGCACTTATTTATCCAAATTGGAAGCCACGCATTCTCCAGCCAAGACCGGAATAGCTGGTCAAGAGGAGAAGGTCAGCATTTGCACCACACCACATGGAATACATAGCACTCCATAACACTCACTAGCACTGCCTTCACATAAAAACACAATCCACACACTCACCTTTGCAGAGGCTCTCAATAAAAATCTCCCCAAACAGCAGAGACCTCCAAGACAGAAACGCACTCGACCACCACAACACAACACTAATCATGAGACACATACCTCTCCTAAACAGTGTGCCACTCAACCAAAGCCCCTAAGGCAAAACAACATGCCCAACACACTAGTCATGGGTGACTCAATAGTAAGGCACACTGATGTCCCACTCACAATGCTAAATAAGGAGAAAGTAACAGTCAGCTTCCTGTCAGGCGCCAGGATCTGCCACATAATGCATGCACTCAGGTCCCTCAACAACAGGTACATGTATGACTCTGTCATTGTACATGTGAGTGTGAATGACCTGAGATGTACCTCCCTGGACTACATGAAAAGTGACATGGAGGAGTTCTCGGATTATGTAGCCTAGGCGGGTATGACCCTAGCCCTGAGCAGCATCCTACCATCACCCAGAATGATACCACAGTACAAGCAGAAAATGATTGATTTCAACAACTAGCTAAGTTTTTGGTGTCATTCTAAGGGGATCCAGTATCTGTCTGCTTGGGATGACATGAAGGACAGACCTCGATGCTTTGCTAGAGATGGCCTGCATCTGTCACCCCTGGGCTTCTGGATACTAGCTAAGGCTCTTGCTACCCCTATAGTGCCTTTTTTAGGTGGTGTTCCAAAGACCAAATTACCACCGCAACAGCTACAAACAAATGCAATACGAGGGTCATGCTGCTCAACTCTAGAAGTCTAAATCTCAAACTGCATTTGCTCGAAGCACTCTGTAAAATGGAGAACATCGACATTTGTGCTGTAACAGAGACCTGGTTCAAGGCAGCACAAAGCACCCCTGCACTACCAGGCTATAACTCATTCCACACCTTTTAGCCATAGAACTTGGACCGAAGCTTCAAAGGCGGTGGTGTTTCCATATTCATAAAGGATGTGCACACTTCTAGACTGGTATCCCAACATAATGCATCTGAGATAGTTCAGGAGCAGGTAACATTGTGTAAAACACCGAATCAGGGTGTAGCCTGCTATAGATCCTCAACCATGTCCCAAGACTCACAGTCCACATTCCTAAGCACCCTGGAAAATATTAGGGTCCAACCTAACACTCTCATACTGGACGACTTCAACTACCCCATCATTAACTGGGAAAACTACTCATAGGTTCATAGGTAGGTACTAGGCTATTGGCCCTAGGGCCTAAACAAGCCTAGCCAAAAATGTGCCCTGGCTTACGCCACCCAAGAAAATTATTTTCCTGTGCCCCTGTCAAGCAGAACCACAGAAGTGATCCCCGGGGTGAATTTCCTATTACCCATCCAATCATCAAGATTTTTCTTGGAGTGCTAATGAGGAGCTCTGTTTGACATAGATAGGTAGTCTGTTCCAGAGTATGGGAAGTCTCTGGGACAGGAATCTATCCCTCCAGCATGTTCTGTTTATTGTGGTGACAAGGTTTAGGTCCCTAGAGCGTGTAGCTTGGAGGGATTGGGATTTCTTTAAGTGGAGCATGTCCAACAGCTTTGGGTTTGACATAGCTTTGTATGTTAGGCAGAGATCGCCTCTGAGTAGGCGATATGTGACAGAGTAAAGCTGGAGTTTTTTGAGACGGTCTGTGTAGGGCATCTGTTTGAGGCCTGTAATCCTCTTTGTGAGGTATTTTTGCGGCCTTTCCAATTGTTGTAGATGTCTTGTGAGGTACATACCGAAAGGGGCATTGTACTCTATAATGGGTCTAATGAGTGATTAGTAGAGGGGAACAATGACCTCTTTTTTTCTGGATGAGAAACCTTTTGTGATGAGGTGTGCCATGTAGAAGGATCTCCTGACCACTTTGGTGATGTGATTATCAAAGGAGAGACTACTGTCCACCTGTGTCAAAAGGTCTCTTATCACACTTTCGGTGTTAAGTAGACTACTGCCTATGTGGTAGTTCATGGGTACAGAATTTTTACCAAAGGGGATGACAATGCACTTTTTGGCATTGAGCTTGAGACCATGTCTTTGACACCAGGCATCTGTCTCAGTGAGACGTGAAAGAAAACAAAAGATGGATAAACGCCTGGTATACACCTCAAGCGAAAAAAAATGAAAAGACCAATGGTTAGACCACAGCTGAAGATAAAAATGGAATAATCCATGTAAGGGAATAAATCACTTGCAGCTTCACAGTAGTAATATGCTGGCAAAATTGTATGGTATATATGTTTTGTAGATGACGTCTTCCTGTTATGGGATGGTACTAGTGAAGAGTTGCAAGAGATGGTGGAGTACTTACATAGCACCACTGAATTTTTAAGATTCACTAGTCAACATTCCAGGGACTCTATCGAGTTCCTAGATGTTTTGGTTAAGAAGACAGCGTTAGACGAACTTACAACAGGGATGTATAGAAAATCTACATGGAGAAATAGTATCTTACATAAGACTAGTATGCATCCAACATTTGTACACAAAAATGTAGTGAAAGGACAATATATGAGAATAAGCCGCTTACATAATACAGATGAAGGCTTTGTGAAGACAATGACTATATTAGAGAAAGACTTCTTAAACAGAGGTTATAGTAAGAAAGACATAAATGAAAGCTCTAAATATACCATTGAAAATAGGGATGGGAGATGTAAACCGCTCTTCTCAAATACTATAGAAGATGTTAAAAGCAAGGAAGGTCATGATTTTAAAGTTAGATTGCCTATAACTTATTCAAGTGACATCAAAAGGTTCTGTAATATTTTTGAGAAGAATTGGAATGTTTTATTGTCGGATCCTGACTTGAGAGAATTGTTAGAAGATAGACCCAGCTTTTCTTTTAGAAATAAGAGGTCCTTAAAAAGGCAACTCTGTTATAAATCCAGAAACAATGAAAGAATGATCCTATCTGATAGGCAGGGGACTTTTCCTTGCAGAAATTGTACAGCATGTGACTATTTATATAATAAATCTACATATAAACATCCTACACTAGGATTTATAATTGATATAGATTTTTATGCTGACTGCAGAACACAAAATTTGGTTTATTTCAGCTTCTGCACTGTCTGTCATGCCTTTTATATAGGCAAAACCAATAGGTGTCTAAAGGAACGTATCCTTGAACACCTTAGAGATATAAGAAATAAAAAAGACACAAGTGCTTTAGCAAAACATGTGGAAGAAGAAGATAGGAAACCTATTTTTAATTTCATGGTTTTAGAAATAATAAATAAAAGTAAGAGGGGAGGTGATATAAGGAATAAGGTAGAGGAAGCCGAACAAAGATGGATTTTACTACTTCAGGCAGATAGGTCTCCTGGATTGAACAATGCTGTTTCCTTGAAACCTTTTTTTTTTAAATCCAGACCACTAAAACATTAAGTAATATGGATTATTACATAAAATGTGTCTGTTATATGTATATTTTATTTCATCTTATGCAGAATATAAGGCAAATTAATGTACTGATGTATGCAATTTTAATTAGTCTATGTCATAGTTCTATATGTGTTTTCATTGGTTGAACCATATTTTAAATACCAATGTTTTAACTGTTTTTATGAGTCTGAAGAAGTGATCAGCTGACTTGGATCGTGAAAGCGCTTACTCTTGTTTAATAAAGTGGTGTGAAACTGCAAGTGAACCGTTTCCTACCTTGACTACTACATCTCAGTTACAACTTTTGGTTTTATAAAGGGCACTACTGTGAAGCTGCAAGTGATTTATTCCCTTACGTGGATTATTCCATTTTTATCTTCAGCTGTGGTCTAACCATTGGTCTTTTCATTTTTATCTGTCTCAGTGAGGCCCTTTTGTAGGATGTCCACATCATTAGGAGTTTCAATTATGGCTCCTAGATTGCAGTCATCTGCAAATTTAGTTAGCCAAAGACCTTCTGTGTTAGCCTGTACTTCAGAGAAGTAGATACCAAACAGGGGAGGACCCAGGACTGAACCCTGTGGTACTCCACTTGTCACTGGTCTGAAGTCTGATTTGGAGTCTGCTACTTTCACAGTGTGGGTTCTTTCAGTAAGCCAGTTGGCAACCCATCTTGTGACATAGGGATTTATACCTAGTTTAGTGAGTTTATCTATAATTCCAGAGTGGGGGATGGTGTTGAACGCCTTGGCGAGATCTAGATAGGCTGTGTGAACCACCTTACCCTCATCCATGGCCTTGGTGACTACTTCAAAGAAGTCTATCAGGTTTAGGAGACATGATCTGCCTTTTACAAACCCAAACTGTGTTCGGTCCAGGGTTTGGAGATCTCCAATGTCTTTGTTTATGAGTTCCATGATGATACGTACCATGGCCTTGCAGACGAGGCTCATCAGGCTAATGGGGCAGTAGTTCACAGAGTCTGTTGTGGCCCCCCCTTTGTGGAGTGGGATAACTGTCGCGGTTAACTGAGGCTATGATTGAACATGGTATTTAGGTGGGGTGCCAGTTCATTCTCTAGTTCATGTAGAAGGCAGCCTGGGATGTTGTCACGTCCCATAAATGCTGTGTTCTTGGCTTTGTAGAGTGAAGTTTTTACCTGTGCAGCCGTGATTACAGGAACTTTGCATTCTTCTGGTATAAAGATGGGCCCTTTAGGGGGTGAGAGGGGGGGTAAAGTTAGCACTGAACCTATCTGCCAGGATGTTGGCAATATCATTTGGTTCTGTATATTTAGTGTCATTGTGCTGTAACTCAGAGCAGATCTGAGTGTTGCCATTGAGATTTTTAACATAGCTATAGAATGCTTTGTGGTTGTCTTTAGAATCAGTGGCAATTTTGTTTTCATAACTAGCTTTGGAGGATTTTATGAGGGATCTCAGCTTCTTACTGAGGCTGACCAGGGAGTTCCTCCAATCGTGGGATTTTACTCTTTTTTGCAAGTTTCTTTCTTCTGTTGTAGAGTTTGTTTATGGTAGAAGACCACCAGACTGGCTTCCTTTTTTTGGAGGATAACATCTTGGTTCTGTTAGGGATAGCACGATCCATACACTCGTGTAAGTGCTTATAAAGTGCATTTGTGTAGGATTCAGCAGTCGTACCTCTATTGTCCATCTGCATGGGTGTCATGAAGTTTGCTACTTCTGTCTTAAGAAGTATGAAGTTGGCTTTGGAGAAATTTTTTACGGTTGTTTTCCTAATGGGGGGTGGGAGCCGGATGTGGATGTCTAGGGTGATTAGCTTGTGGTTGGATCTGACCAACGAGGAGCTGACCTCTGGTGTGGAACCATGTTGGTGATGACCAGGTCTAGGATATTGCTGCCTCTGGTGGGGGTGTGGATAAATTGATCCAAAGCGTTGGAATTGATGATTTCCAGAAAACATTGAGCAAAAGAGTTGATACATGAGTAGTTTTCCCAGTTAATGGTAGGGTAGTTGAAATCACCCATTATTAGAGTGTTGGATTGTACCTTAATATTTTCCAGTGTATCAAGAAAAGAGGAGTGGGAATCCTGGGGCATGGTGGGCGGTCTGTAGCAAGCTACAGTCTGGATTGCGGTTTTGCCCAGAGTTAGTTGAACTTGGATAATCTCGGATGCATTATGCTGAGCAACTAGCTTGGAGGTGTGGATATCCTTAATGAATATGGACATGCCTCCACCTTTAGTGTTTTGGTCCAGGTTTGGTGGCCGAAAGGTGTGGTATGAATTATAGCCTGGTAATGCAGGGGTGCTGTCTAGAGCTTTGAACCAGGTCTCTGTCACTGCACAGATGTCAATATTGTCCATTTTAAGGAGTGCCTTGAGTGAGTGCATTTTGAGGTTTAGACTTCTAGCATTGAGTAGCATTACCCTCATATTTTGCTTGCTTGTACCTGTTACGGTGGTGAATTTGTCATTTGAACCTTGCCCAAAAAAGGCTATAGGGGGTGGCAACAGCCTTTGCCAGTATCCGGAATCCCAAGGGCGACATGTGCAGGCCATCTCTGGCAAAGCAGCGTGGTCTGTTGATCATGTTATCCCAGGCAGACAGATACTGGACTCCCTTAGAATGACACCAGAAGCTTAGCCAATTGTTAAAGTCAATTATTTTGTTCTTGTACTGTGGTGTCATTCTGGGTGATGGCAGGATGCTACTCAGGGCTAGGGTCATACTGGCCTGGGCTACAAGGTCAGAGAGCTCCTCCATGTCTCTTTTCATGTAGTCCAGGGAGGTACGTCTCAGGTCATTCACACCAACATGGACAATGACAGAGTCATATTTGTACTTGTTGTGGAGTGACCTGAGTGCATGCATTATGTGGCATATCCTGGCACCTGACAGGCAGCTGACAGTAACTTTTTTCTTGTTTAGCCTGGTGAGTGGAACATCAGTGTGCCTGACTATAGAGTCACCTATGACTAGAGTGTTGGGTATGTTATGCCTTATGGGCTGTAGTTGAGTGGCACACTGAGTATGTGGACTATGTGTCATTTGGGTTGTGTTGGGGGGGTGGAGGTTACTTGCATTTCTGCTTTGGAGGTCTCTGTTGTTTGGGCAGATTAGTACAGAGAGCCTCCACGAATGTAGGTGTGTGTTTTGCTGTTCTGTGTGTGTGTTTTGGTGGTGCAGGTTTTGAGGGACTATGTGATGAGTGTGGTGCGGTGCAAGTGTTTACCTTCTCCTCTTGACTGTCTAGGCCTGTCTTTGGTAAAGAGAGCTTTGCTTCCAGTTTGGCTATATAAGTGCATCTCTCACAGGTCGTAGTGTTGGGTGGTAAGAGGAGAGGGTTGTCTGTTACATGAGGCAATTGCTGCATTGTCTCAAGATGTCCAGATTCATCAGGTAGACAGGAGAAAATACCGGGAGCTGACCTTTAGACATGCCTGAATAGGTGCTTATTTATTAAGTACTAAAAACTGTTTTCCTCTAGACAAGTGAGGAAAGTTGAGTGCTGTAGTAATTTGTAACTTAGTTAGTGCTTACAATGAGTTCTGAACAAGTGCTGAGATCAAAGAAACAGATGAGTGCTAAAACTAAAAAGCTGGCTAGTTGAAGGGAAATTTTGAAAAACAGACTTTATGGCGCTAGGAATAGTTTAACCCCAGTTAAGTGGGGGGGGGCTTAGGAGCTCACAAACAGTCCTGGACACAGCAAATCTGTATCTGACCTGTCACAGGAAAGGGGGGAAGCAAGCTTAGAATTTTTTTTTCCAGTAAAGTGGAAATGGGGAAAGCTGGAACAAAAGTTAATTCAACGTTAAGAAACTGAGTGGGTTGGCCTTCACAAATGTTCTCTATTAGATTGAATGAACTAATAACACTAGACTGGGAGGAGTGTCACAGATCAAATATACAGTATGGGCGGGCAACTGCAAAGCCACCAAGCATAAAAACACACAACACTAGGGACGATGGGTGGGAAAAAATACAGTTCCTAGCTGTAGCCACTAAATGAAAGTTTTAAACAGATCAAGGAGCAGACTAGAGAATGCTTTTAACAGACAAAAATGCACATAAAGGTTCGGATAGAGCAATCACAAACAGAAAATACAACTCTCAGTATGAAAAAGTAGTTTACAGTTAAGTAAAGTTAAAACAGTTTAAAACAGTACATAAATGCAGTGAAACAATAAAAAAAGCTTTATAACAGTGCAAAAATATAGTAGATCAACTGTATAGCACAATTATAAGTGTTTCAGAAGTGCAAATTAGTGAAATAAGTGTAAGAAATAACTTGGCCTGCTCTTGGAATCTTAAGGAATTTCCACTTATGCAATGCAATCCAGAGCCTGACAATACAAGCAGAGCCTTTATATGACACAAGGTTTATATAGCAGTAAGAATGGAAGAGTTGGGAAGATCAGATTACTCCTCAGCCCTTGCTATTACCCAATCCCTCGTACTACAGAAGGTCAGGAGGCCTTGTTACTCTCAATAATGAAGACAATCAGCAGAAAATGGCTGCCAGAAATACAAACAACTTCCAGCCTACACAACAGGCCCCTATCAAGATTATGCTACCTGAGCAGAACACAGAAACCTCACTTTAAAAGCATAGCAAGAACACCCAGAAACAGAAAATCCAAGTCTCGGTATGAAAAAGCAGTTTACAATTTAGTAATTTAAATAAAACAAAAACAATTATAGTAATGCACACTATTACAGTTCCTAGCTGCAGCCACTAAATGAAAGTTTTAAACAGATTAAGGAGCAGACTAGAGAATGCTTTTAACAGACAAAAATGCACATAAAGGTTCGGATAGAGCAATCACAAACAGAAAATACAACTCTCAGTAAGAAAATGCAGTTTACAGTTAAGTAATGTTAAAACAGTTTAAAACAGTACATAAATGCAGTGAAACAATAAAAAAGCTTTATAACAGTGCAAAAATATAGTAGATGAACTGTATAGCACAATTATAAGTGTTTCAGAAGTGTAATTCAGTGAAATAAGTGTAAGAAATAACTTAGTCTGCTCTTGGAATCTTAAGGAATTTCCACTTATGCAATGCAATCCAGAGCCTGACAATACAATGTACAAATACACTTGCCCAACATTTCCTGGAATTCATTAATTCCAATGCTGTGGACCAGCTCGTTCTTACCCCAACTAGAGGTAGCAAAATCCTTGACCTGGTCATTACTAACATGTGCAACTGGTGCTCTACACCAATAGTCACCTCCTCCCTGGTTAGATCCAACCACAAACTAATCACCTTGGAAATCCACATTCCCTCCCACCCACCCCTGCAAAGGTAACCACCATGAAAAACTTCTCCAAAGCTAACTTTGGGCTCCCAAAACAGAAGTGGGTAACTTCACAGCACCGATGCAAATGGAGAATAGTTGCATGACCGCCGAATCATAGACCAATGCACTGTATGAACACGTACACAAATGCATGGATCTCACCATACCCAATAGAACCAAGATGCTCTCCTCCAAAAAAAGGAAGCCAATCTGGTGGCCCTCTGCCATAAACAAACTCTACAACAGAAGGAGGAAACTGATGCGGAATAAGGTAAAGTCCCAAGACTGGAAACACTCCCTTAGCCTCAACAAAAAGTTGAGATCCCTCATCAAATCCTCTAAAGCTAGGTATGAAAACAAAATTGCAGCAGATAGTAAAGACAACCACAAGGCCTTCTATAGTCATGCAAAGAATCTCAACGGCAATACCCACATTTGCTCTGAGCTACTGCACAATGGTACCTCTTATGCCAAGTCAACAGATATTGTCAGTATACTGGCCGACAGATTCAGTGCCAACTTTACCCCCCCCAAAGGACCAGTCACAATACCAGTAGATTCTTAGGCACCCAGTATTACTGCTACACAGGTTAAAACAGGACTGTGCAAGGCCAAGGATACAGCTTCTGTGGGACCTGACAATATCCCTAGTTGTGTTCTACGGGAACTACAGAGTGAACTGGCACTTCACCTGTGTGCCCTGTACAGTCATATCCTCACCTCAGGCTTTGTCCCTACCAAATGGTCTGCTGCTACAGTCATCCCTCTCCACAAAGGAGGAGCAACTACAGACCCTGGAAACTATTGCCCCATTAGCCTGGTGAGTCAGATATGCAAAGCTATGGAACGCATCATCATGGGCCTAATAAACAAGGATATAGGGAATCTCCACACTCTGGATCCCACACAGCTTGGTTTTGTGAAGGGTAGATCATGCTTCTCACCTTGATCGACTTCTTTGAGTCAGTCACCAGAGCTGTGGATGAAGGCAAGGTGGTTCATACAGCCTACCTTGATCTGGCCAAGGCCTTTGATACCATTCCCCACTCAGGAATCATAGAAAAACTCAGAAAGCTAGGCATCAACCCCTATATCACTAGGTGGGTTGCAAACTGACTCACAGATAGAACCCACAGTGTGAAAGTAGCGGACTCCAAGTCAGACTGCTAACCAGTCACGAGTGGAGTCCCACAGGGTTCGGTTCTGGGTCCTCTCCTGTTTGGTATCTACTTCTCTGAAGTCCAGGCCAACACAAAGGGACTCTGGCTGACAGAGTTTGCAGATGATTGCAAGTTGGGAGCTATTATTAACTCCCCAAGTGATCCTGACATCCTACAGAAAGGCCTCACTGAGACCAATGACTAGTGTCAAAACCATGGCCTTAAGCTTAGCGCCAAAAATGCGTTGTCATCCCCTTTGGGAAAAACTCAGTTCCCACTAATTACCACATTGATGGGAGCACACTGAACACTGAAGGTGTTATAAGAGATCTGGGGACACAGGTTGACAACAACCTCTCCTTCAACCACCACATTGCCACTGTGGTCAGAAAGTCCTTCTGTGTGCCCACATCTCATTACCAAGGGTTTTGCATCCAGGTAGAAAGAGGTCATCATCTCTCTCTACTCTTCCCTCAGTATACCAATAATAGAGTATAATACCCTGTTTAGCATGTACCTCACTAAACACATGCAACAGCTGGAAAGGCCACAAAAGTACCTCATGAAGAGGATCCTAGGCCTTAAACGCATGTCGTACATGGACATACTCAAAAAACTCCATCTATTCTCTGTCTCATATCGCCTACTTAGAGGCAATCTCTGCTTGCTTTACAAAACCATGTTTGACCCAGCTCTGTTAGAAATGCTACATCTAAAGAAATCCCAATCCCTCCACACCACATGCTCCAAAGACCTCAACCTCATTGCCACAATCAACAGAACATGCTGGAGGGACAGGTTCATAACCCAGAGACTGCCCATGCTCTGGAATAGACTTCCCAAACATGTCAAGCAGAGCACCTCACTGTCCCTCTTCATGAGAAATCTTGATGAGTGGATGGGAAATACAAAGTTCATCTCGGGGATCACTGCAGTGGCTCTACTTGATAGAGGCACTGGGAACTAACATCAGGTGGCACGATGCCAGGGCACTTCTATGGGCTAGGCTTGTAAAGGCTCCAGGGCCATTAGCCTAGTACACACCTATGAATCTATGAACAGTGGAAACATGAGGCATAAAGCAATCTTAGAAAATGATGAAGTTTATATCACATCCATTACCAACAGTTCAAAAAATAGATACAAGAAAACTAGATAAAGTAGTCTATGAAAAGAAGACAAAAGTAGCATTTTATTTATTTATTTTACATTTGTTGACTGGGAGAATCCGACTAGATGCATGTCCATTTTCAGTGGAGGCCTGGGGAGAAAAGCTCCACAGTTTGTTAATATACAACTAAGTCATTTAACATATACAAAGAACAAGTACAAAAAAAAAACATTTTAGCTTACATAGAAAAAAAACATTTTAGCATGTAAATGTAGTAGAAGGACACGTTAGTTGTATGCTCAGTAATATTTACTTGACCAGTAATATTATAAACGGGCATATGCATAATTTACCAAGGAATATGCATAATTTACCAAAAATTGTATTTTGAGTATGGTGGTGTTAGAAAGAAATGGGGAGTACAAAGAGTAGAAGAGAGTTGTTTAGAGCTTAGTAAGACTGCTAGTAGATGAAGTTAGCATAGTAAGACTGCTAGTAGATGAAGTTAGCATAGTAAGACTGCTAGTAGATGGAGTTAGCATAGTAAGGCTGCTAGTAGATGAAGTTAGCATAGTAAGACTTCTAGTAGATGAAGTTAGCATAGTAAGACTGCTAGTAGATGAAGTTAGCATAGTAAGACTGCTAGTAGATGAAGTTAGCATAGTAAGACTGCTAGTAGATGAAGTTAGCATAGTAAGACTGCTAGTAGATGAAGTTAGTATAGTAAGACTGCTAGTAGATGGAGTTAGCATAGTAAGACTGCTAGTAGATGAAGTTAGTTACTATGAGGAGGTTGATAGAGCATTTGCTGAAATTAGGAAACAAGTATAGAGGAAAAACCTGGGGGAAGGCATGGGCATAGTCTTTTGATAATAAGGTGTTCTTTTAGTAGTTGTTTAAATTTAATGATTGATTTTGCTGAGGTAATAGCAGGAGACAATAAGTTCCAGATTTTACCTATGTAGTTAGGAAACAGGGAATCACCTGCTGAGTTGTTGGATTTGGTTATTTTGATTAATGTTTTGTAGAGTGTAGTTGTCTGGAGTTTTCTTGGAATTTAAGCAAATTAGATAGTGCTGATATTTCTTCAGGATATTGTAGGAGTTTCTGAGCAAAGACTAGTTGATGGAAGGTAATGAGATTTGGAAGTTCATGCCAATTTAGTTGAAGTAGTTAGTGTCAATGGTGGGAACGGTAAGGAGCATTTGTGGCAAATCCGGCAATTTGATTGTAACAGGTGTCTAGTTTTTTGATTTCAGTTTTGGATAGGTTGGTGAAGATGGGAGCAGCATACAGAAGTGTGGCTAGGAGCAGAGTTTGAGCCATGGTAATTTTAGTCTGTTGATTTAGGTATGTTTTATTTTTGTACAAACAGCCAAGTTTTTGGTGTATATTTTTGATAGCTTGATTTATGTAAAGGTCAAACTTCAGTTTGTTGTCAATGGTCACTCCTAGTAGTTTTGTGTGGGAGTCTGGGGAGATAATGGTACCATCACTAGACATAATATTGAAAGTTTCTGACTCTAAGTTGGATTTATTTGGTTTGCAAATTAATAATTTGGTATTTCTGGAGTTCAGTAACAGATTTTTACTGAGAAACCAAGCTTCAGTTGTTTTTGAAGACTTGTTGGGTGATGGAGAGGAGTGTGAGAGGCTTGCTGGCTGAACAGACTAATGTTGAGTCGTCAGCATATTGTATGGCAGTTTCATCTTGAGTGATGCTGTTGAGATCATTAATGAAGATGGAGAATAATACAGGGCCTAAAATTGACCCTTGTGGGACTCCAGTTGTAATAGGAAGCAGTGTGGATAGTTTATCCCACCTGACTGCTTACTGTCTGCCTAGTACATAATTCTGAAACCAGGCTAGTGAGTGATTGGATAGTCCGAGGTCTGAGAGGAACTCAAGAAGTTTGGGATGGTTTACCATGTGGAAGGCTTTTGTACCTCACAAAGAGGATTACTAGACTCAAACAAATGCCCTACACTGACCACCTCAAAAAACTCCAGCTTTACTCCGTAGCATATTGCCTACTCAGAGGTGATCTCTGCCTAACATATAAAGCTATGTCATACCCAGAGCTGTTGGACATGCTACACCTAAATAAATCCCAATCCCGCCGAGCTACACGCTCTAGGGACCTAAACCTTGTCACCACAATAAACAGGACATGCTGGAGGGATAGATTCCTATCCCAGAGACTTCCCATACTCTGGAACAGGCTACCCATCTATGTCAAGCAAAGTTCTTCATTAGCACTCTTCAAGAAAAATCTTGATGAGTGGATAGGAAATAGGAAATACACCCGGGGATCACTTCTGTGTCTCTGCTCGTCTGCGCGTAAGCCAGGGAACCTTGTTGGCTAGCCTTGCATAGACCCTTGGGCTGATAGCCTAGTACCTACCTATGATAGGTCTAAAAATATGCCTGATGTTAGTTTGTCTAAATTCCTGTTCTGGTTGATGAAGTTAGTGAAGGAGAGGATGGCAGTTGTACTATGGGCTGGTCTTATCCCATGTTGGGTAGGAATGAGAAGTTGTTTTTTAAGTAGATATTGCATAATTTGATGGTGAATACATTTTTCCAGTATTTTAGCTAGTGGGGATAATATGGCAATAGGGCAATAGTTGGTAAGGTCTGTGCAGGTGCCACCTTTATGTAGTGGGGTGACATATGCTGTCTTCCAGATTGTTGGAATTTTGCTTTCTGTTATTGATCTGTTGAGGAGAATTGATATTGGATAGCAGCCATTTGAAGGTATTCGTCAGGAATGCTGTCAGCAGCTAGGGTAGTTGGTTTGAGTTTACCTAATAGTTTTTTTAAATAATTAGTGGGAATAGTGGTTTTGATACTGCTAGCAAGCTTAGAGTTGCTAGTAGTAGATGTTGTGGGTTGTTGATGAACTAGTTTTGAAATAGTTTCTATGAAAAATGTATTAAATGCTTCTGGAATGTCAGTGCTGTTACTTACGGTGGCATTGATTATTGAAATCGCAACACCGAGTGACTACAGTGTTTTTACATACAAATAGACACAAAGTCATAAAGTACCAGGATTTGCAGGCAGAAGCAAGGGCAATGTGGAAGAAAGATACCTAGATAGTTCCAGTAGTAGTAGGAGCAATGGGTCTTGCAGAAAAGAATCTGCAATCGTATTTAGATATGTAGCCAATCCTTGTAATTCAGTACAAATTGGAGAAGAAGTCATTACTGGACCCATTGCGGGTGCTGCAAAGGTACTTCTGGCTAACATCAAAAACTGAAACAATACTAATTTCAGGAACTTTAATCATACCTTGACTTAGGAATGGGATCCATTCCCATCATGGAATTAGAAACCCAAAAGACTTGGAGAAATTAAAAAAAAAAAAAAAAAAACCCAGAAGATATAGCAAACCTACTGGCTGACAAATTCAGCTCCAACTTCACCCCTCTATACCCCTCAACCTTTCCCCAGGAAATACCATCAAATATAATTCCCCCTGCTATCACTAGGGAACAGGTTGTTAATGCTTTCTCTAAGGCCAAGAAGACTGCATCAGTGGGCCCAGACAATATCCCAGGATGCCTTCTAAATAGCATGAAACATGAACTATCAGGGCCTGTGGAATTGCTATTTAATTGTAGCCTCCAAACAGGCTTTATGCCACATAAATAGAGAACAGCAACAGTCATCCATCTGCACAAAGGTGGGCCATCTATAGACCCTGGAAACTACAGACCCATAAGTCTCACTAGTCTGATATGCAAGCCATGAAAAGAATTATCATGAAAATGATCAATAATGACATAGGAAACCTCCAGGCACAGGACTCACCCCAATTTAGTTTTGTCAAGGCAGGTCATCCCTACTCAACCTGGTGGACTTCTTTGAGAAGGTCACCAAAGCAATGGAAGAGGGCAAAATAGTTCACACTGCCTACCTTGACCTGGCCAAGGCATTTGATACAATACCCCACTCAGGCATTGTTTACAAACTCAAGAGGTTAGGTACAAACCCTTATGTCACCCGGTGGGTAGCAAGCTGGCTCGCAGACAGGACCCCGGAAGTTAGAATTGGGGAGTGCACCTCTACAAAGAAGCCAGTCACAAGCAGAGTCCCTCAGGGATTAGTCCTGGGACCTCTCTTTTGGCATTTATTTCTCTGAAGTCAAGGCCAATGTTAATAACCTCTGGTTGACTAAATGTGCAGATGACTGCAAATTAGTAGCTGTCATTGAATCCTCCACTGACACAAATATTCTCCTGGAAGGGCTGACACAGACAAACAACTGGTGTCAGAACCATATTCTAAAACTAAATGCCAAGAAAGGTATAATAGTATCCTTTGGGAAGTCCTCTACCCCTGGTAACTATCGCAGTGACAACACATCCCTAAGCAGAGCCAGTATTCAGGGACTTGGGGACACACATAGATAGTAATGTAGCTTTTGACCATCACATGTCTACAGCAGTGAAGAAATTATTTTATGTTGTGCACCTTATAAACAAAGGTATGGCATCTAGGTCCAAGGAAGTAATTTTTCCTCCGTATTCGGCATTCATCAAACCTATCATTGAGTACAGTGCCCCCTTTGGTATGTACCTAACCAGGCATATCCAACAATTGGAATGTCCACAGAGTTTCCACACTAAAAGAATACAGGGCATAAATAGCATGTCCTATGGAGACTGCTAATGGTCATATCCCTGTATTCTGACTCCTGCAGGCTGTTGAGAGTAGATCTACAGTTGGCATACAAGGCATTGTCAGTCCCCACTCTGATGGACCTCCTGCATATCCACAAAACAGATAGCACCAGAATAATAACCCATTCTAAAGACTTTTGCCTATGATATAAACAGGACCTGCTGGAGGGACAGGTGTATACCCCAGAGTCTACCTCTTTGCTGGAACAGGCTCCCAATCCATGTGAAGCAGAGTTCCTCCTAACCCAATTCAAGTGAAACTTGGTCAGTTGGATGGGGAACAGGAAATTCATCCCTGGTTTTGGCATCTATGTCTCTAATGGACATAGGCAGCCTGTAAATGGTTCATCTCCCAGGCCCCTACTTGTAAATGGTTCATCTCCCAAGCCCCTGCTTATACTTAAGGTTATCAGAACTTGTCAGATATTTGGGATGTATGGCTAGGCTTAAAAGGACCTTGTGGTTGTTTGCCTAGTAAGCACCTATGAACCTAAGAAACAGGAACACTTTATTTTACATCATTATACATGTGCAAATACTAGACTATTTTTATAGCTTAGTATAAGGATTATTTGTCTGAATTAATTTGTTACCAATAACCAGATTTACTGTACTAAGAATCCAGGAATACTGATAGTAAATCTTAGGGGCAAAGTCAGACCACTATGCCTAAGTCATAGCAACTGTGATGTATGAATAGAATGCCTCAGCAAATGAAACTTTAAATTAAAAAAATAATCATTGCTGCCTACATTTGATTTTTTACTTATTGTGGATTCCTTGCATTTAGAACAGGTTAGGATCTGCTTTTGTCCCAAAAATGTGTTTATGAGAAATGCACTGTCAAGATGTGAGCACATCCTTAATTTATTTTGCTAGGCATATCTGTGGGGAACTATTAAAGGACTTTTTAAAAGACTGCTTGGGAACAAGGAAATGTCTGACAAATGGAGTTTAGGAACAGAGATATGTTATGAACATAGTTACCACCTCAGTTTATACCCACACTTCTTATATGCCTGTATAATTTTCATCTCAATACCTGTCCAGCCCATATTCATTATTATATCCCTAAAAACTATACAGCCTTCACTAAGCTGTGGGAACTCCCTATCCAGACAAAATAATCCAAAACCTCTGACCATTACGTGCTCATTTTAGTCCAGTCACCACTCCCTAAACTGGCTGAAAAAGCAATGTCAAATCAACTAAGAGACTACCTAAATGACAAATATCTACTCTTCCCCTCACCAGTATGGCTTCTGCAAAGGCCATAATGCTCTCCCTGGTCTTACATATTTATCAGCAGTGAATACACAGTGTGGAAAGTAGCTTTTTCCCCTGTCTATATTTATCTGGCTAAAGCCTTTGATAGTTACACTGTTCTGACAAACTTATCTTGCTTTAGTTTAGAATAGAATAGCATTAGCTTATTGAACGACTTTCTGACAGACTCCTGTTAAAAGATACTATCCAAAAGTGCCATGTCACATCTTAATCCCATAATGCCAGGAGTTACACATGGCTTTGTATGGAGGCCTTTCATTTTCTCCACTTATATTAAGAATCTCTAAAAAGCAGGCACCATTGCAAGTTTTAGTTATATGTTGATGACTTACTCATGTGGTCAGCTGGCAGCTCTAATAAATCCATATATAAAACCTCATAAACAACGTCACAGCACATGGCTTAATACTGAGGATCTCAGCACTAATTTACAAACACCTGACATTTTGAATAGACACAGCAATAGCCTTTAATCATCACATAAAACTTACAACAGAGTAAGTTACATCTTAAAGAAGTGTTACTTACTAAACCACTGTCTATAACCAAAGATACCCAGATCTTAAGTGTTTAAGGCACTTTTTATGTATCCTGCTGTGCTGCCTATTACTGCTGTCTCTTGACCACTTTCTTTGGGTCAGTGCTCTTTATAAACCTGTCACCTTGCTTGTTTCAAAGTATTAAATATTCAGGCACTGTATTTTCTCTTTCTGGCAGTAAAGAAGGGGAAGGGTTTGGGACTGGTAGGAGAATGGAGGAGACATGTCAGATGGGCCATGTTTGTGGTAGGGAGATTGCAAAGGTACATTTAAATAAGCGCACCTTTAAGCTAAAATGGAAGTAGACAGGGAGTTCCACAGAATTTTAAACGAGGATAGAAAAAGGAGGGAAATGTTAGGCAAAAATAAGTGTATCACATCAAAGCAGCACAAATAACAGTGACTTGGAGGAGCATGCCTTGTTAGTATTACATTGTAGTGTAAGAAGTCTAGAAAGGAAAATCGGAGAGCTGCAATCAGTGATGCAGGGCAGGAGAGGGAACATTGCAAGTATTACAAACATATGGGCCAGTGGACAGAAGATATGGGATATGGACTTACCAAGTTACAGCTTGATCAAGAATGATGAAGAAGTGAAAGATGGAGGCAGAGTAACAGTCTACATAAATAAAGGCACCACATGTGAGACCAGAGAGGAGGAACACCACCCTGTGAAACATACATGCAACAACTGAGACGCCCACAGAGATACATTACTAAAAGGATACAAAACCTAAACGACATGTCCTACATGAACTGACTCAAAGCCCTGTCACTATACTCTGTGTCCTACAGACTGCTAAGAGGTGACCCATGTCTGGCATACAGGACATCCTCCGACCCATTGCTGATGGATTTACTGCACATCAGCAAGTCAGATGTCATCAGAAATACTTATTCTAGGGACAGAAACCTCTTCTGCAACATCAACAGAATGGTTTGGTGGGACAAGTATACCTCACAGAGGATACCACTGCTGTGGAACAGACTCCCCATCCACATAAAACAAAGTTCATCCTCTATATTCAAGTGCAAATTAGATCTATGGATGGAAAACAGAACATTTCCCCAGAACTGTCCTCTGTACTACTAATGGACACAGGCAGCTCCTAAATGCTTTATCTCATGCATGGGTCTATGGCATGATCATAGTTATTCTCATTACAGGTAATATATAATTATTGACCATAAGATATGTAAGGCCAGTCTATAACCAGTTGGGATAGGTTATTTTGAGCACAAAAATGGAAACTGGATAGGCTTAGAATGGCACACAAGGGAAGATAGCCTAGTACTTACTTATGAACCTAAGAACAGGGCAATAGAATGGGCAGAGTCGGGACTCAGGTTAAGTGTTATAGCAGTTAAAGTAGAGGAACATAGACAGCTAGTGGATAAGTACTGCTTATCATTTTACACCACATCAAGGGAGGAGGAGGAGAGACTGGAGGGGACTGAATTAGTGGATAGAAGAAAGAGGATCATACTGTTTGGGAATCTGAATCTCTTAGGAATAAAACTATAGATTCGAGACAGGTACTGGGAGTTTACTATGGTCTTTATGATGGGGTTATGCCAAATGGTAAAGGAATATGCCAGAAAAGGTAGAATTCTGGTGTAGTCCTCAGTGCAGTAACAGGGATAATGGATGTGGAGGTGTAGGAACTGATAGGCAAATGCAATCATACCACTATGTATTTCTGAGATGGGAAAGCATGAAGGTAAAGAGCCAAAGATGATAGCACGGGATTTTAGTAGCATATGTTATTAAAATCTGAGAAAAAGGGTCTGCTATGCCTAGGAGACTGAGACCAACTGAGTGAGTTAGCAAGAGTAAATAAGCAGTAAGAACAGGTCAAGGATAGAGTACTAACTGCTATGGATAAGGGCATGAGAATGAAGCAACATGAGGAGAAGGTGAGCATGGACAATCATAAGGCCTTCTTCACATATGTCTGCAATCTCAAAGGAAACACCCAGATCTGTTCAGAACTGGTGGTTCAAGTACACCACATATACAAATGCCATAGATATAGCAAACTTACTGGCTGACAGATTCAGCGAAAACTTCCCCCCTCTTTTCCCCCATCAGTAAATCAGGACATTCCCGGTACCTGCCCCCTTACTCTTATATCTAGGGAACAGGTCATCACTGCCCTCTCAAAGGCAAAAAATACAGCCTTCATGGGTCCCAATAACATCCAGGCTGCATCCTACATGAATATATTTCCATTTATATTGTGACATGTAGTCTGTGATGACCTTGCCATTGGACATTTGCTTCCGAGGCATATTACTTTCTCCTGTAGTAGATATAAGAATTTGAAGGAGTTATTGAATAGAAGATTGATACATTCGGTTGATATAAATGTTGGCATGCAAAGATGTGGTCATTGTTCGGTTTGTGATAAGGTCAGTAATTTGCATGGGAAGAAAATAAATGGTATAAGGTATGTAGCTTTTGAGAAATTTGACTGTATGTCATCAGGGGTTGTATATATTTTAGGATGTGATTGTGCTGTACCTTTATGGTATATAGGACAAACTACCAGGTGGGTTAAGGTTTGTATTTTGGTACATTTAGGGGACATCAGAAGAAGTAATATGGAAAGTCCTGTGGCCTCCCACTTTGTAACTATACATAATGGTAATACTGGTGGATTTATCTTCACTGTTCTAGCTAGACCTCATTTTCAAGCAGGAAACTTTAAAACTGAATTAAGTAGGCTGGAATGCAGAATGATTTTTAACTATCACACTTTACACCCTAGGGGGATGAATTTGCATGGTGGCATTATAAATTGAATGTTTGTTTGTTTGCTTGTATGTAATGTATTCAAATATTGATATGTATTAATTTCAAGTTATGTTGTTGCTTGTAGTCATTCATTTATTTAGTTCAGCATACAAAAATTAATATTTAACATTTAATATTTAGTAATTAGTTTAGTAGTATGAACCAAAAATGTTTGGGTACATTAGTACTGTTTTAAGAGAATTTTTATGCATTTGCACTTTAAATGTTTGAAATTACAGCCAATTTATGGCTAATGAGTTAACTGATGTGACTATATATACAGGATGTTTATGCATGATAAATTGTTCCACTGAAGGCGAATTGCCGAGGTACAAGAACGTGACATTAAATGGAAATATATTCATCCTAGTGTCTGATTCCCTTCTTACTGGATTTGGTGTTTTTTCTGATATTTGGTATCGTGAATCTTGGATGTGGTATTTTTCTATCATGCATCCTATATGAACTCAGGCAGGAACTTGCAACACCATTAGGCTTCCTATTCAAACAAAGCCGGAGTACTGGCTTTGTCCCAGATGAGTGGAGGACAGCCACTGTCATTTCTTAGCACAAAGGTGGAGCGTCCACCGATCTGGGAAATGATAGACCCATCAGCTTAACTAGCCTGTTCTGCAAGGCCATGGAACAGATTATCATGGAACTCATTAACAAGGACATTGGCAACCTCCAAACACTCGCTCCCACACAGTTTGGCTTTGTCAAGGAGAAGTCATGTCTATTAAATTTGGTCAGCTTCTTTGAGATAGTCACCAAAGCCATGAACGAAGGGAAGACAGTGCACACCACCTACCTTGACCTGGCCAAAGCCTTCGACACTATTCCCCACTCAGGCATGATAGATAAACTCTATCAACTATGCATCAATCTGTATGTTACCAGATGGGTAGCTAACCTGCTCACTGATAGAACCCACCTAGTCAAAATAGGGGAAGCCACCTCAAGCAGTAAATCCGTAATGACCGGCATACCCCAGGGTTTGATCTTGGGCCTCTGTTATTTGGGATATACTTTTCTGAGGCACAAGCCAAAACCAGTGGGCTATGGCTGACCAAGTTTGCAGATGACTGCAAGCTGGGCACTGTTGTCAGTACCCTTAGTGATGTGGACATCCTCCAAGAAGGTCTCACCCAAACAAATTACTGGTACCAGAAATATGGCCTCAAGCTGAATAACAAAAAATGCATCATCATCCCCTTTGGGGAGAATGATGCCCCCACAAATTCTCAAATTAATAACGTTCTAAGCACGCAATCAGTCATGAGGGATTTGGGCACCCAGGTAGATAACAACCTGACTTTTGACCACCATGTTGCTTCCATTGTACAGAAAGCTTTCTACATGGCCCACCTCATAAGCAAGAGTATCTCATCCAGGGACAAGGAAGTCATAACATCCCTGTATTCTTCCCTTATAAGGTCCATTATTGAGTACAATGCCCCATTTGGCATGTACCTTGCAAAGCACATGCAGCACTTGGAGAGACCACAGAGGTTCCTCACTAGACGAATCCAGGGCTTCAAAAATCTACCATACACAGGCTAAAAGCCCTATCTCTCTAATGAGTTTCATACAGACTCCTCAGAGGTGATTTCTGTCTGGTATAGAAGGCAATCTCAGAACCCGCCTTGATAGGATTGCTGCATATCGTAAGTCAAGCTCCACTCGAGTAACCCACACAAGTGGCCTCAACCTGGCCTGCAACATCAATAGGACTTGTTGGTAGGACAGATTTGTTTCCCAGAGATTCTCCCATCTGTGAAATAAACTCCCTCTCCACGTCAAGCAGAGTACCTCTTTATCCCTTTTTAAGTGCAACCTGGATAACTAGATGGGAAATAGAAAATACACCCCTGGGATTCCACCTGTGTCCCAGTTTGACAGGGGCATCAGGTGCTGACTTGTCTAACCATGGGCTAAACTCTTGGCTATGCCTATAAAGGCCTCAAGGTCAATAGCCCAGTAACTTCCTATGATCCTATGGTGTATAGGAATGTAAAGATATTAATTCAGGCAAAAGATAAGGTTTCCAAAAAGTAGACAGGAGGCGAGGGAATGTGAAACAGTCACAGTACAAGGAAGCCAGCAGAGGGTCATGAAAGGTGGTGAAGGTGGCAAAGGTGCAAGCAGAAATGGAACTGTAAGAACAGATAAAAGAAGAAAGAGCTTTCATATTGTAAAGCAGAAATGACAAATGAAGGAACAGAGCTGACCATGCCGAGCAAGAATGGAAAGGAGCTCACAGTATATGAGGAAAAAAGCTGAGGTACTGACAGAATACGTCAGTCTTCAAAAATGAAAGTGTGTGGAGGACACCATGCTACTTGTGAAGAGAATCAAAGTGAAAAAGAGTGGTGGACTAACATCAGGATAGTAAAGAAGGATTTGAAGAAAAAAATGGTCTGTCTTTAGTTTAGGAATAACATAAGGAACATATAGGCTGCCTTCCAGAGTCCTCAGAATTTGGCTAGTGTACTGGCAGAACCTTTGATTAAGATCTTTACCGGATCACTCTGCCTTTGAAGAAGAGTTTCAGAACTGGAGGACAATAAATTTGATATAGTTGTGCAATGAGGAAGAGAAGGACATTTCTGGGTAAATACAATCTTGTTAGCTTAACAGCATTGTCAGAGAAAGTCATGGAAAGAGACACGAAGATAAGGCTGCTTGCTTTCTTGAAGGACAGCAACCAGCATAGATTCACAGTCAGAGAGAGCTGTCAGTTAACCCTGATAAAGTTTAATGACTGGGTCAGAGCAAAAGTAGATAGGGGAATTCTGGTAAACATGGTTTCAGTGGGCTACACCAAAATCTTTAACATGTTCCCACACAGGTGACTAACAGGAGGAGTGGATAAGCTGAGAGTAGGACCAAGACTGAGGAACTGAAGGGGCTTCCAAGATGGCTGCACATTGAGTAACAGTTTAATTCTAGTTCTCCCAGTGTGAAAACAGAAACTCAGAAGAGAAAACCAGTGAACTTATATTTCTGTGTAAATTTCGGTAACTGGCTGGATGCCAGGAAAAAAAGAAATACAAAGGACCTGAAAGAAAATCAACTACAAAAGGTGAGAAAAAACACTGACTAGGAAGAGTAATTCAGCTGTTCAGCAAAAAACAATGCAAGCTTCCGACATGACTTCCAGTAACCTACAAAAAAGTATAAGACAACTGCACACAGACCTGATTAAAATACACAAAACACAGATGGATTATATCAACTCAAATAGCAAAAGGCTGAAAAAATGGAAGAAGCTTTAAACGGATATTCAGATGAGGTTATAAACTGCAAAGATCAGAGGTCGAAGTGAAGAAAAGGCTGGCTGAATATGAGACTGCTCAAGAAGAGATATTACAAGACATCTACAACAACTAGAAAGGCTGCAGAAATACCTCACAAAGAGGATTACTAGCCTCAAACAGATGCCCTACGCAGACCGTCTCAAAAAAAACTCCAGCTTTACTCCATCGCATATCGCCTACTCAGAGGTGATCTCTGCCTAACATACAAAGCTATGTCAAACCCAGAGCTGTTGGACATGCTTCACTTAAAAAAATCCAAATCCCTCAGAGCTACACGCTCTAGGAGCCTAAACCTTGTCACCACAATAAACAGAACATGCTGGAGGGATAGATTCCTGTCCCAGAGACTTCCCATACTCAGTAACAGACTGCCTATCTATGTCAAACAGAGCTCCTCATTAGTACTGTTCAAGAAAAATCTTGATGATTGGATGGGAAATAAGAAATTCACCCTGGGGATCACTTCTGTGGCTCTGCTTGAGGGGCACAGGAAAATAACTTTCTTGGGTGGCAAAAGCCAGGGTAACTTTTTGGCTAGGCTTATATAGGCCCTAAGGCCAATAGCCTAGTACCTACCTATGAACCTATGAATAATAGAATTAGTCGACAGAACACATAGAGAAAACCTGAGATTTTCTGCTGTATCAGAGAAGCTGGAAGGAACAGACTGCATTCATTTTATGAAAGCACAAATAAGCAACTGAACTGGTGTTCCACAGCAGGAGTTGTTAACTGAAAGGGCACATTGTGTGTATGCTCCAAACCTGACTATCATAAAGCAACCTACACCTTTAATTGTAAAGATGCAATCCTACCAGCAGAAATAGTTGATTCTAACAAAACTGTGTCAGAAGGACAAATTATTAATGTGGGAGACAGCAGAGTATTTGTGGAGAATGAATACTCACTGTACACCAGGCAAAAGAGGAGTAAATGTATTCCACTATTCAGGGAATGTCAAGAAGCAGGCTTGAGATTCAAACTGCTGTACCCAGATGTCTTCAAAATATTCTTTCCTGGAGGAACAAAATAATTTTTGACACCATTCATGCTAAGGAGTAAATACAAAAGTTTGTCCAACAAAAAGTGAGTTGTGAAACAGAAGGAGGTTCTGCTTCTTGTTCGTCTAGTAATAAAGACCACATTGAGACTGTGCCAGTGAAATCTTTTCCATTGTTTCAACAGAAAATGGTTGAGAGAAGGAAAAAAGCATAAGAGTTGACTAGAAGAACTGAGAGTACATTAGAAATGAAGCAGAGTCAGGATTTGGGAGACAGAGATAAAATAAAATAAAACCAGTAACTTGGAGATTGACAAATGTGGTATTATGAAGCAATAATTACGGTTGTAAAACATGACAGAACAAGAAAATCTGTAAATATTGGACTTTTTTAAACTTGTAGGGGACTCTAAAGCATATACCCTACTGCATGCCATTAATGTTCAGAAAATGCTTAAGAGAGGGGAAGATGAGGGAGAAAGTTAATTGTAAGTAAAAACATTTTTCTTAAAAGTGATATTTTTATAGTACCTGATTTTCTTTGCATGCTATAAAGTAAAGTTTTCTCAGTTATTTTAAGTGTAATGGGGATACTAATGTAAACAGGTGCTCCTGTTTTCCTCCCTTCTTCTCTCTTTCTCCTTGTTCACTTTTAAGAAATGTAGGCACTCCAATGTAAAAAAAAAAAATAAATCGACAAGTCTGATCAGAATAGCATGACAAAAGACAAATTGATGTACTTTTTCTCATTTTTGCATAGGGAATGACTGGATTAAGGCACTTAGCTTCATCCAGTAACATGTTTTAAGAGAAAGCAAATAAATGAGAAAGAACATTGAATATTATAAAGCTTTTTTTCTAGCAAATAAATGTATGCTTAGTAGCAATTCTGTATCTGGTCCTCATGGCTCCATGGAGACAATCTGATAAAGAGAAATGGCTAGGAGATACTGTTTTATGAAAGCATTCAAGTGTTTTATCAGCTAGTAGAGTTATAAAGATAAGACAAAACCAGACAGCCCTTAGCAGAAGCACAGGCTGTATACCATGTGTCTTGGCATGGATAACCTTTCTTTTTAGGTTAACTCAAATCTGTAAATATGGCTGTCAGTTTAAGACACATGTTCCTATTAGGAGGGTAAAACTTCAATATTTGAAGATGTACATCATTTTGTGTATTAGTATTAACTTAATAGGTTTTAGGGAGGTGTTGGGGTGTGTTTGTTTTATTTGAGGGCTTTCAGTAAAACAAAACATTTTATAAGATGTGACATAGGCTCAAATGATCAACCTGCCAAGCAGTGTATGCATATAAAAAAGCTGAAACTAGATACTTAACAAATCAGCTGTTACACATAAAAGGTGGGAATAATAACTTCTTAAAACAATGATGCTTTCTGCAATGTTTTTAAATGCCAATAGTCTCACAGATACATATATAAAAGAAAGAGTAGTGAACTGTGCTACAGAAGACACACTTGGAAAGAACTGAACATGTGAATTTGGTAAAGAAAAGTTTTCAAGTGGTTATTCAGTGGAATACCTAAGACAAAGGAAAAGAGAACTACTTACGCTGATTGCAAGAGGAGCTTCAATAGTGATAGAAAAAGATAACAAAGATAATAATGGTATATTTGTAGTACCAAAGGGTTATTAGCAAGGGAGGAGGATTACACTGGCATTTATTTGTATTCCAACTAAAACTACTGTAATGGAGCTTAAGAAAATTCTGGGAAAAATAATCAGATTTCAGCAAGAAATATTACTTATAGGTCATAGGATCATAGGAGATTAATAGGCTATCAGCCTGGAGGTCATTTTAAGCCTAGCTGTTTCAACCCAATGTAATACTGTAAAAGTACTACTCAATACCCTAGATTGTATTTAGTGATGAATGCCTATGTCCAGGAAGGTTGTAAGCGCTATGCCCAGTAAATATTTATAGCGCCTCATCCACTCGTCCATGTTCTTCTCAAACAGTGTCATAGAGGTGTTCTGTTTTACATGAATTGGTAGCCTGTTTCAAAGATGTGGGAGTCACTGGGAGATAAATCTGTTCCTCCAGCATGTCCTATTTAAGTCCCAGGCCATATTTAAGTCCCTGGAATGGGTAGCCCTAGACCCATTTCATTTACAGATTTATGGATATGCAGTAAGTTCATTAGGTTTGGGTCTTCAGTTGTTCTGTAGGCCAGGCATAAGTTTCCCCTAAGAAGTCTATATCATACAGAGTATAGTGACAGGGTGGGACTTTACTCAGTCCATGTAAGGCACATGCTGGAGGCCCTTGATCTTCTTTGTTAGAAACTTCTGAGGTCTCTCTAATTGCTGAAGGTGCTTAGTATGGTACATACCGATTGGGGGGGGGTATACTCAATTATGGGCCGGAAAAGTGTCTAGTATAGGAGAGGTTATAGCTTCTTTTGTTCGTGTGAAGCCTTTACTAATCAAGTGAGCTACATGGAAAGCTTTCCTTACAATGGTAGACCCATGGTGGTTAAAGTTAAGGTCGCAGTCAACCTGTGATCCCAGGTCTCTTACTACTTCATGGGTACTTAGGGTATTGTTGTTGATTTGATAGTGTGAAGGGAAATTATTTGTGCCAGAGGGAATGATGCTGCATTTATTTGCATTCATTTTGAGACCCTGACTAATACAGCAGTTGTTGGTCTGTGTGAGACCCTCCTGGAATATACTGACATCATTTGGGGAGTTAGTGATTGCACCTAGTTTTCAGTTGGCTGCAAACTTGGTCAGCCACAACCCTTCAGTTTGACCTGAACTTCTAAGAAGCATATGCCAAACAGTAGGGGCCACAGCACTGACCCCTGTGGCACCCAACTGGTAACAGGTCTGCTGGTTGATGTAGAGTCACCCACTTTGCTAGCATGTGTCCAGTTTGTGAGGCAGTTGGCATCTCATCTTACAACAGAGGGGTTTGCATTCAGTTTGCTAAGTTTATCAGTAATGCCTGAATGTGGGATTGTGTCAAAAGCCTTTGTCAAGTCGAGGTATGCTGTGTGCACAGATTTCCCCTCATCAATGGCCTTGGTCACACTTTCAAAGAAATCCACCAGGTTTATCAGGCAGGATCTGCCCTTCACAAAGCCGAATTGGGTAGGATCCAGGGTTTGAAGGTCACCTATGTCTTTATTAATGAGGTCCATAATGATACATTCCATGGCCTTACAGATGAGGCTGATCAGGCTTATGGGTCTGTAATTCCCTGGGTCTGTTGCTAAGCCACCTTTGTGGAGAGGGAATAGCTGTAGCTGTTCTCCATTCTGCAGGAACAAAGCCTGTGATTAGGCTATGATTGAAAAGGGACTTGGTGGTGATGCTAGTTCATGTTTTAGCCTGTTTAGAAGATGGCCTGGGATGTTATTTGGCCCCATAGAGGTCATGTTCTTTGTCTTGGACAGGGCTTTGAGGACCTGCTCTTCAGATATGTAAGGTGGAGGGGTTGTTGTAAGTTAGGAGGGGATAAGGGAGAGAATTTTTCACCAAACCTGTCTGCTAGCAAGTTTGCTATCTCTGTGGGGTCACTGTATGTGATACCATTGGCCACCAGTTCTGCACAGGCTTGGGTCCTACCCTTTAGGTTACGTACATAGCCACAAAAGTCCTTGTGATTATTGTTGGTAGTACTTGCTTGGTTTCTCTCAAAGGAGTTCTTGGAGGATTTGACAAGTTGTCTTATTTGCCTGTTAAAGCTGAGGAGGCTGCTTTTCTATTGTTGGGTCCTTGTCTTTTTTTCTTGGACAGCAATTTTCTGCACTTATTGTAGTGTTTGTTGATGCTGGAAGTTAACCGTGGCAGCTTGATTTTACTTGGGGCTCTAGCTTTGATTCTTCTGGTACAGCTGAGTTTATACACTTATGCAAGTGATTGTACAGGGCTTTAGTGAAAGCTTCGGCGTAGTTACCACTTTCAGCTTGGGGTGGGGCTTGGAATACATTTATACCTTCACCTAGGAGGGTATAATTTGCATTGGTGGAGTTTTTTAGTCTAATTTCACCCTTAGTAAGTTCTTGTGTTAGTGTCAGTTCAAAGGTGACTGATTTGTGGTCAGTTTAACTAATGAGGGTCCAACAGTTGCAGCAGTGCACCTGTTTGACATGTTGATGATGACCCGATTTAGAATATGTATTCCTCTTGTCGGGGTATGGACAATTTGCTCTAAGGCATTTAAATTCACTGGGGACTGGAATTTGATTTGCAACAGTGAAGATGTGTCTGTGGGGGTGCAGAAGGGAAAATATAACAAAGGAGGGTATATCTTTGAAGAAATTTATGAATATATTTGGCATGGAAGATGTGAATTCAGTACTAGGATTTCTGATTGAACTTACATATTATTCTCCAAGATACAAAAATTGGGCTAGGCTAGACAGAATTTACATTTCACAGGAACATGTGCATTTAATTGAAGGTCTTGATGTACACCCGTTAACTATTTCAGATCATGCCCCAATAATAACTAAAATAAAAATACAGGGTAATGAAATAAAAAATGAAACACTGGTGCGTTCTCACCTGTCTGTTGAAAAGATAGGAAACTATTCAGGATATATTAGAAAAGATAGAAATGTCTTCTGAAAAATATAGCTAGGGAGTGGGATAAAATTAAAGTAGTGCTTAAAATAGGGTGGAAATAAAAGAAAGGGAGATATGGTTAATTTTCACCTTGGGATGGCTGATAAACATGATGGACTAAGTTCTATTGTTAGGAACACCATTGGCCCACAACTGGGCCATCATGAAACTAAACGAAGATCTGTATCACCATTTCGGTGACAAACCGACCTTTGTGTATAAGGTGCATAGTAATGTTAAGGAAGTTTTAGAAAGCGTAAACTTATACACAGGTTAAGTACTTTTAAATGTGGTAGGTGTCATTTCTGTCAATATATGTTAGAAAAGGACAAAGTTACCCTAAAGAATTATTGTCAATCCACGGTCACCTTGAAGAGGGGGGGACTGTAATTCTAAAGGTTTGGTTTACCTTGTAGTTTGTGGTCAATGTAACAGTTTTTATGTTGGTAAGACTGAGAGGAAACTGGCCAAGAGAATTTATGAACATTTATATGATATGAGGAGAGCCAGTTTGAATAATGGTTTATATAAACACTCAAGTCCTGCACCAGTTTTAGGAAATTTTTATTTGGTATTTTGGAAGTTGTTCCTATGGATGCCAGTGGAGATACCTGGGAGAAGACGCTGGAATATAAGGAGCTCCTCTGGCAAGTGAGGTTGGATGCAACTGTCAAGCCTAGCTACAATGAATTTGCTTCCCTACAACTGGTGCTTAAACTGAGAGCAGCCAAATTGTGAAAGGGACCCATACAACTGTCTATTTGTATACTTTTGCTTTCATGTTTGTATTATTGAGTTACTTTACAGTATTTCTTACCATAACATATAATGCTTAAATTAAGAGCAGTTAAACTGTGAAAGGGATTTATACAATTGTCTTTTCATACATCTTTTATTTTCTCGTTTGTATTATTGAATCATTCTATTGCATTTTTTTTTATTATATACATAACGCACATGATTTTTGTTTTAATGAGGATTGTTATACACATACTTTTAATACTTGGTCTGAATAAGCTATGAAGTAATGTTTCTTATGTAGCATGGAAACCACAGGGTTTGCTTTTATTAAGCCTTAAACCTGATTAGTTAATTAATTCCACCTGAACTTGTTAATTCATCGTGACTATATTTAAAGAAGGAGAGGTCTGCATCTGGAAATACTGAGTGTATCCATTTGTATTCCAAGTGACTGTTCCTCTCCAGTGTCAGTGCTGAGGATTCAGGCTCCTTGATTACTGGCCCAGAGTGGGGACATCACATTTTGTCCTCTAAGTATACAATTTTTTGAAACATCTCTTCTTGAGCAGTCTCATACTCATTTTCTTCATTTTGATGTCTGCTTTTTGCAGTTTTATCAGCTCATTTGAATATCTGTTTTAAAGCTTCTTCCATTTTTCCATACTTTTGTTATTTGAGTTGATATACTCCTTCAGTGTTTCATTTATTTTAATCAGCTTTGAGCACGTTTGATTTATGTTTTCCTGTAGATAACTGGAAGCCATGTCTTGCACCAAAGCTGTAGCTTTAACTGCTTTTCACTGAACAGCCACAGGATTCTTCCCAGTCAGTATTTTCTCCTCACTTTTTCTAGTTGATTTTCTTACAAGCTCTCTTAGTTTCTTCTTTGCAAACATACAGGTAGTGTACTTACTAGCCAGTAACTGAATTTTACTCAAGCTGACAATATCACTGGCTGTTGTTTCTCAGTTTCTGGGAAAGCTGAAGTCAAGCTGCTGATCAGTGTGCAGTCATCTTGGAAGTCCCCACCGTAGTTAGGGTTTTATCCCTCTAAAACATGCATCTGAGTTGCCTAAGTTTCTTTTTTTTATTTGTGAAATTATAACATTCAATATTTATTCATGTGTCTATTGCATGCTTTGTTTCTATTACCATAGTGTTTTTTTGCTTTTAACAAATTGCATCATTCTTATTTGGGCTATGGCTGAGACGGTTTTATCTGAAACAGTCCACCATCCTGGAAAAAAATAAATATTTTAACAGCAGCCAGATCACTATAGTCTACCACTTCATGTGCAGAAACAGACATTTGCCATCCACCACATAATCATTACTTCCACCGTAAACACTGCATTCCAACTTAAGTATCTAATTCTAAACAACCTATACAACACGTTTGCAGATTTATCATCCCATCATCAGATAATGTTTCCCTTACAGATCATAGGACTTATTCTCCACAGTTTATCAACACACCTGACATCCCACCACTGTCAACTCATTTTTGACTCTTTACACCATGCCACCTTTCCTGACCCCATCAGCAACAACTTGACTTGCTCGTTCTACACAGCCCATGAATTGTACATTACTGCATACATTCAGCTTTCCAAACATTCCTACTTTCAAAGGAATCCCATAGCTCTGAAATTAAAAGTAAATCAAAATCAAATGGTTATACCTACTTCACCATATGCATCCATCACTAAAGCATTGTGATGATATCCATTCTACCCAGAAATATGCTGTTTACCCCAACTATTCCACCTACATCACCTCACATCAAAAACCTTCCAGGAATTTGACTTTTTCACATCAACATCAGAAGAATAAGGGACAAACACCCAGAAGTCTATGCTGGATAGATGTATACTCCTTGATATTAGAAAAGTACAAAGACATCACTAATATTAGGTTCATAGGTAAGTACTAGGCTAGCTGCAGTTGCAGGCCATTTTAAGCCTGGCCACTTTCCCTTTTTGTGCTCAAAATAACCTATTCCATTTGGTTATACATTGGCCTTACCCATCCCATGGTCAATAAGTATATATTTCCCCTAAACAGAATAACCATTGATAACTTGAAGGGACCCATGCCAGAGTATTTAGGAACTGCCTCTATCCATTAGTAGTATAGGGAGCAGTCCTGGGGTAAATTTTCCTGGGGTAAATGATGTAAAAGCCACACCATTTTGATGCCCCTGCTACAACATCCATAGACTAGACAGAACAAAGAAAAAAGCATGTGAAATTGCTATAACTTATATAAATACCTTTGAATTATCATTTCTTCCCCATAATATTCCACAATTTCATAATGCAGAAATTCACATCTCACAACTGAAACTCAACAACTACATATCTCTGACCACTATAGGTCTGTACAATCCCTCTAGTAATAATATATCCACTACAGAAGGCTATCTATGTTTGGTCTCAGATAAAATCCCACAGGAAAAAATTATCTTAGCTGAACAAAATGCTGACTGGATGACATTCAGCTCAGCACAAACTACCAACACTATATATGTCTATAGTTTCACCGAACTTATCAACTCCTTGACCAGACATAATATAATCTCGATGAAAGATTTGGTGACTTCCTCACCAAATGGTACTACAGCCTTTGGTACCCTTCCAGACACCATGAGTGACCATCTGCCTATGTTTAAAGTCAGACAGATAAACCACTCCCCAAAAACACACTATTAACAAATTGCAAATGTCACTAAGTTCCAACCAGAGTACTTTAAAATTACCCTCATACACTCTGCAGTCTCAAATGTTAATACAGCCTTTCCTGAATATCCTCAATACTCACTCATTCTTCACTTAAAACTAAATGAGTTAAAACAAACCCTGCAGCATGGCTGTCTGCCAAGCCTCAACAAATCATGAAAGAGAGGGACAAAATAAAACTGAAAAAAAAATGCGATATTATAGACATCTTATGATTCATGCCAGACAGTGTACTGGATCTGATAAAAATATCACAACACTTCTTTATAGAGTAGAAATAATATAACCTCAGGCAGTTCGAGACATCAATAAACAATCTCTTCCACCCAAGACAAATAAGTACCTCTACTCCATCTACTACATACCCCATCAACTCTAGTGCTAACCAGTTTAGCTATCACTTCATTCACTCTGTTGAATCATTACATAACAACAGCAGGTGCATTAACCCCAAAGTTCCATCACCACCAAATGGCCCTCCTCAAAAATTCACTTTTCAACCAGCCCCCACCTCCAACATTGGGAAACATCTCCTTAAATTAAATTCCACCAAACTAGCTCCAAATAATCTGCCTACAGAATATTTAAAGATTATAGCAGATGCCATAACCTACCCAGTTTTCACTCTTTTAACTATCTCCATTGCAGAAAACTATGTTCTTCAATAGGGAAAAATAACTTTATCTTACCACTTCATAAGGGTGGAACTTCCACTAAACTTTCAAATTACAGGCCCATAGCAATCCTCTCTCCTCCATCCAAAATTCTTGAGAAATATATTCACTCTCAACTCCTAAAATACATAACCTATAAAAGCATTCTTACACCCACACTGCACGGCTTCTTCACAACCATAGTACCGCTGCCATACTTAGCTTTACTAAGACACTCAGTAGTAGCAGGAACTCTATTAACATTGTCTCCACCCTCTTTCATGACCCATTGAAATCATTAGCCACTGTGTCACATTCATTAGTACTTGTACAGCTCTCTGCGCTAATTATCTCTTTCTCATCTTTTCGTTGGTTTCAGAGCCTATCAAACAGGACACAAGCACTGAAATGCAGTGATGATTGCTCATCCTTTTTACCTGTTTCTTTAGGTTTCACCCAAGGATAACCATTGCTATTCAAACGATTCACAAACGATCTTCACTCAGCCTTAAAACTACTGAAACACAAAAACCAAGTCAGCAGCACCAAGACCCACCACAGGAAGTATCAGGAATCCAAAAAATATAAAATAAAACAATTTATTGAAACGCTTTTCGTTGCTTGTAATGTGGCAACTTCTTCAGAAAAGATACACAGTTTCAAACAGTAGTTTATAAGTAATTGAGACATGTCATGTGATGACCACACCTTCAGTAAGTCAAGTTCTTAAAGAAACATTTGCTAAAAAACTACGTGTTCATAAAACCTAAATACAAAAGCTGCAAGTTTGTTAGATTAAAAGTGTCATCAAAACTGTTATAAATAGTTATACAGAAGGCATTGAACTGTTAGACTCAAACAATAACAAAGTTAGATTAAACTTCAAAATTACGGAATAATTAACCAGGTATATCTCTCTAAAATATTGTAGAGCTAAAATGAATAGAATTCTATTCAAGCACAATACCAGTTACCGTCACAAACTTCTTAGTTTCAGAAGACAGGCAATGTTACAAGCATCATTTAAACCTGGTACAACAAATGCATTCAAACGGATTTGCCATTCAAGCTCATGTTCCTCTAAAAGTAAGTTCAGTGGGCCACCTCTCAAATTAGCTTGAACTTGATCTATAGCTTTAAAGGTAAATTTGTGGCCCACATTATTTGCTATATGTCTTGCTAGTGGGTTGTTAATTTTATTGACTGAAATAGCATAGGTGTTTTCATAAACTCTGTCCCGCAGTCTACGTTCAGTCTGCTTGAATATATTTCTATTCTAATTCTATTGCCACATTACAAGCAACGAAAAGCATTTTAATAAATTGTTTTATTTTATATTTTTTGGATTCCTGATACTTCCTCTGGTGGGTCTTGGTGCTGCTGACTTGGTTTTTGTGTTTCAGTAGTTTGCTGGCTTCCTTTCCCTGGTTTACCTGCAGTATGACATCTGGAACCAGCAGCAACCCAAGTAGTCCCACACTTTTCGGTTCACAGCTGCAGACCGAATTGGGGAATCTTACTCAGTTAATTAATGCGATGGGCCAACGTATGGATGGTCTTTCTGCTCGTTTAGAGAAGGTGGACACTGTTTTATCTCAACAACAACGTTCTTTTCAGAACGTGGTTTCACAAATACTGGTGAGTGGCACTCCTGCTAGTAACTTGAGATCTACTCCACCCAACAGATTTGAAGTCAGTATTGGCGCAACTTGTGGGGATATAACATCAAGCCAATGGGTCCCAACCGAAGCCCACCAAATGGGGAATATGGATGAACCTGTACTTAATACATCCAGTGATAACAATGGAAGGCTTATTGGAGATGTTCTTCGTGTTTCACTGTTGCAGTCATAACTGTAGGGTGATCCTGCCGGCAGGCAGCCTGAGGTCGGCCAGAATCCCAAAGTCTGGGTCCGGCGTCGGCTGTACCAGCAAGCACCCTGACGTCAGAACGCAGGGATATAAAGCTGACAGCCGACACCATCTTCTCCAGTCTTTCTTGCCGTGCGGTAGAAAGCAGCTCGCAAGTTGTTGGTTGGCGTTTTCAGACAACGTGCTTTGATTGTCTTCGGTCCGAAGTTTTCTACTTCTCTTCTCAAGCTAAGTACCCCATTGGGGAAACTTTTTTCTTGCTCCTCCGATGTCAGAAAAAGTTAATAATTGTATATCGTGTGGGAAACAAATACCTCATAAAGATTTCCACTCTTACTGTCTACCTTGCTTAGGCCCTGACCACGACATTTCTTGCTGTCGGTTCTGTGCCAGGTTTAATTCTCGCACTGTCAAGCGTAGGTACGATTGGGCCTTGAATTATTTCGGTAGACGATTCAATTATAGGATGTCGTCGGATACTTTACCGACAACTGGAATTCAAAAGAAACGCAAAGACAAGGATAGGCCTCCGAGGTCCAAACATGATATTTTGCAGCTGGAGCCATCTTCGGGTTCGGCGGTCATCAGTGAGGCACTTTTGCAGCCCCTGTCATCCGCCACTTCGGAACCGATGGCCGACACGGACTCCCATGGGGAGCCTTCTAGGCCTAGTATTTTAACTGCTGTAGGACCTTCGGACGTCGCTCCTTCAGATGGGTCTGGAACCGCTGTGCAGGTACCGGCTTCTGAGGGGGTTTTCAGGCCTTCTAATATCACTATTTCTACAAAGACAAAGGCACAAAGGCAAAGTCAAAGACTCCTGTTAAACCAAGGGTTTCTTCACAAGCTTCCTCGGATACAGCTCCCAAGTCCCAGAAGCAATTACTTCGGATGGCTGAAGATTTACTTACAATGATTAGGGGTTCTCACCCTCCTCCAGAAAAAAGGCCTAGACAGGATACTCCTTATGATTCTTCTGATCAGGCTTCTGTGTCTTCTGTTTCTTCCTCTGACCAGGATTATTCTTTTCCTCCTTATGATAATTCCAATGCAGAGGACTCTATTCCCTCTGCTTCTCCCCCTGAAGATTTCTCTTTTGGGGAAACCTTACATGAGATGAGGGAGCATTTTCATTGGGAAGGTTAGGATTACTCTGCTTCTAAGAAGAGACTTAGGGAATTTCTCCTTCTCCCTTAACACAGACCTTTGGCTATTCCTCCTGTACTTGATGTTGTGGATGATGCTTTTTCTGAAGCTAACCTAAATCCTGATTCCTTGCCGCCTGCTCCTTCTAAGCCTGATAGATTTTACAGAGTCCCTGACTCCCATCAATTCTTATTTAAGAACCCTTCTGCTGATCCTGAAACTATTTCTCAGGGTTGTAGGGCTGCTAAGGCCGCTTCTTCTAAAAATCCTATCCCTTCTGAAAAGGATTCTCGTGCCTTGGACAGGTGGGGCAAGAAGGTTTACACTTCTGCTACCCTTTCTATTAGAGCTTTAAATTGCCAGTTTCACATGTTCAAGTATCAGCAATTTCTTTTTTCTGTTTTAAAGCAAAAGCTCTCTACCTTTCCTGCATGTGCAGAGGACAAGGAATTACAGGATGTATTGCATGCAACTGAACAAGTTAGCAAACATAGTTTACATTGTGATTTTGATGCTTTAGAAGCTTCTTGCAGGGCTGCTGCCTCTGGTAGTGTTATCAGGAGACATGCTTGGCTTCGTGAGCAGAATTTACTTGAACAGGTTAAGGCTAAGCTGTTAGATGCCCCTGTTCAGCATGATGTTTTATTTGGATCCAAGGCTGAGGAGGTTATTAAAAAGATGGAAGAAAAAGCAAAATCTATGCAGACTGTTAAAGATTTGTTACAAGTTCAGCCTCCTAGATTTTCTAGAAATTGGCCCTCCAAAAATTGGTCTTTTCCCACGTCTGACAGGCCTCAAAGGGGAAGATATAGACGCTCCAGAGGCCGGGGGCAGGCTCAGGCCTCTTACCAGTCCAGACAATGGACTGCTTCTTCACCTAGAAGGGGAGAAGACAGACCTCAATCTCAAAAGAAGCAGACCCAATGACTCTCTATGTTGGGCTACAGGTCCTCCTTGCCTGGAAGCCCCTCTCGGAGGAAAACTTTCTCTTTTCTACCAAAATTGGACTCATATTACCCAGGACAAATGGGTTTTAGACGTAATTTTAAGAGGCTACAAATTCCACTTTCATACTCTGCCAAGGTCTTCAGGCTGGCCGGATCTGCCAAAACATCAATGGTCAGAGGCCTTAAATCAAGTGGACGCCTTATTGGCCATGAAAGCCATAGAACCTGTTCCACTTCCAGAGATGGGAAAAAGTTTTTACTCCAGACTTTTTCTGGTCCTAAGGAAACAAAGCTCATGGAGACCTATTCTGGACCTCTCAGTGTTAAATACATTTCTGGAGATTCCAAAATTCAAGATGCTTACTCTGCAACAACTTCTTCCCATGCTCTCCCAGGATGCTTGGATGGTGACATTGGACTTAAAGGAAGCCTATTTACACATTCCCATCAGACAAGAGCGCAGAAAATACCTCAGATTCAAGGCAGGTTCGAGACACTTTCAATTCTCTGTACTGCCCTTTGGCTTATCTACTGCGCCCAGAGTTTTTACCAAGTGTCTGGCTCCAGTAGTAGCTTATTGCAGACTCCAAGGAATTCAAATTTATCCCTACCTGGATGACTGCCTTATTCAGGCAGACAGCAAGGATCTTTTACTTCAACATCTGCAGTTTGTTCAGCGTCTTCTCCTACTACTGGGATTCTCAGTGAACACAAAAAAGTCACATTTGATCCCCTCTCAACAAATGATCTTTTTGGGAGCTCTTCTAGACACAAGCTTACAAAGGGCCTTCCTTACTCCAGAAAAACAGGTACAGCTGGCATCAATTTTCAAGACCTTGGCTACTTTAACTCAGCTCACTGCAAGGAAATTCCTGCAGGCATTGGGCTACATGGCTTCTTGCATCCTGTTGATTCCAAATGCAAGGCTTCATATGAGAAAACTTCAATGGTATCTAAAGAGTGTATGGTCTCAGCATTACCACAGCCTGGAAACAATGATACCTCTGATTCCCTGCCTCCAAAAAGAGTTTCTCTGGTGGTCCAGGGCTTGTGCTTTAAACGAAGGGAATCCCTTTTGTCTACCTCTTCCTGCTCAGATCATAACCACAGACATCTCAGATTATGCTTGGGGAGCTCATTACCTAAACAATTGCCAGCAGGGCTATTGGACAAAGAAGCATCTTCCCTGGCACATCAACTTGAAGGAAATGTTGGCAGTCCAAAATGCTCTTCTAGCCTTCCAGAATCTTTTGCAACCAGGACATCTTCTGATTCACACAGACAATACCACAGTCATGTGGTATATAAACAAGCAGGGAGGCTCTCACTCGTACCCCCTTTGCAGACTAGCCATGAGTTTATGGGACACAGCTCTAAATCTGAATCTGCATCTTCAAGCTCAATTCATTCCAGGAAAACAGAATCTCTTAGCAGACAGCCTAAGCAGAAATCTTTTGGATCCTCACGAATGGATGCTGGACCCCAACATATTCAGCAGGATTACAGCAGTTTGGGGAGTCCCTCAGATAGATCTGTTTGCATCTCATCTCAACCATCAGCTGCCTCTCTTTTGCACCAGGTCCTTCCACAAAGCAGCTTGGAAAGTGGATGCCCTGTCTTTCAGCTGGAGGAATCTTTTGGGATATGCCTTCCCTCCTCTGCCTCTTCTGCCTCGGGTGTTACTGAAAATACAACAGGACAAACCCAAGATTTTCATTCTGATAGCTCCAAATTGGCCTCGGCAGTTTTGGTATCCAACTTTAAGACACCTATTCTTGGAACCTCCATGGATTCTGCCTCTGTTTCCTTCACTTCTGTCCCAGCATCAGGGTCAGATGTTTCACTCTCAAATCAAGAATCTTTGCCTGGCAGCTTGGCTTTACAAGGGCCTTTGTTTCCTTCTGCCTTTCCCAAACAAGTTTTGGATGTTCTCTTAGAAGCTAGGTGCCCTAGCACTAGAAAATCCTATGCTTCTAAATGGAAAAGATTTTGTATTTGGATGCGGGACTGAGGTTCTAATCCTCTTTTGCCTGACATTTCTTCCATTCTACTTTACCTCTCAGACCTTTTGCTTAAAGGCCTCTCCTTTTCTTCCATTAAAATCCATGCTTCCACTATCTCGGCTCATTACAACACTGATCCCCCCATTTTTTCTCACCAGCTGGTGAGACAATTCTTGAGAGGGGCTAAGAATTTAAGACCTCCCAGATCTCCTCCTGTTCCTGCTTGGGATCTTAATTATGTTTTGGAAAAACTAACTTTATCCCCCTTTGAGCCTGCGGCTGCTTCGGATATCAAGTTTCTTTCCTGGAAGACAGCTATTTTATTAGCTTTGACTTCTGCCAGAAGGGTTTCTGAGTTGCAAGCTCTCATGGCTGTGGAACCATACCTTATTTTCCACCAAGACAGAGTTGCCTTGAGGACCAATCCTACATTTATGCCTAAGGTGATTTCTAAGGTGGCTTTAAATCAGACTATTCACCTTCCTACTTTCTTTCCAAATCCTCAAAACAAAGGGGAAAGGATTTTGCATTCATTGGACGTGCACAGACAACTAAGATTTTACCTGGATAGAACTAAAGATTTCAGAAAATCTGATCAGTTGCTTATCTCTTATGCCTCTAGTTTTCTAGGCAAAGCTATCTCTAAACAAACTATTTCCAAATGGATTGCTCATGGGATAAGGTTTTGTTACTCTCACTTTGGGAAACAAATTCCAGGTACTGTTAGAAGTCATTCTACTAGAGCAGCTGCCACTTCAGCAGCTTTTCTCAGGGGAGTTCCTACAAAGGACATTTTGGAAGCTGCCACTTGGAGTTCAGTGCATACTTTCTCTAAGCACTACAATCTCCCCTTGTATTCTAAGTCTAGGGCAGGTTTTGCCTCTGCTGTCTTGCAGGGTCTTCTGGCTGCCCCTTCTTCTGCATAACCTCCTCCCTCATCACAGCTTTGGGATTCCACCCTACAGTTATGACTGCAACAGTGAAACACGAAGAACATAGTACAGTTGTGTACACCTACCATAAATGTAGATGTTCGAGTGTCTTCACTGTTGCAGTCAGTGTTTCCCTCCCACCTATCCCCTCTTATCTTCCTTTTCTTTTGTGGTGTATTTGTGTTTCCTTTTTGGATACCTTTTGGTTATTTTGGGGGACTTCTGACATCTGGGGCAAGAAAGACTGGAGAAGATGGCGTCGGCTGTCAGCTTTATATCCCTGCGTTCTGATGTCAGGGTGCTTGCTGGTACAGCCGACGCCGGACCCAGACTTTGGGATTCTGGCCGACCTCGGGCTGCCTGCCGGCAGGATCACCCTACAGTTATGACTGCAACAGTGAAGACACTCGAACATCTACATTTATGGTAGGTGTACACAACTGTACTTTCCTACTTTTAATGAGTGGATTAAAGACCCATCCACACTTTGTTTCAAGACATGGTCTGACCAGGAGCAACCGGCCGAGACTAACAATGGACAACAGGTTGGTGCTATTGGATTGAATGAGAAGCTTAAAATCCTTGATGTAAAGTTATTAACACTACTAAAGCAATAAACATCATCTGTGCATACCTCCCCCCCCCCTGGAAATAACATCCCCACTTTAGAACAACTTCTTGAACAACTCTCTAATAACCTCCCTCAAGAAACACTGTTCCTTGGGGACTTTAACATTGATTGGAAATCTTGTAACAATGTTAACCCTACTTCCCATATAAACCTTTATGGTTTCAAACAACTAATTGATAGTCCCACTAGAATAAACAATAAGAGCAAAAAAGAAACCACCTTAGACTGGATTCTTACAAACTCGCCCCTACAAACCTACCAAACTGGCATCCTTCCTGATGACCTCAGCGATCACTCACTCACCTATGTCATTAGAGCTAAAACTAATGTAAACTTACCTACCTCTCACAGAACACTATATTCAAAAAACAATTTAATCCTGAACAGTTTCAAACTGAACTGTCACTATACAACTGGACCCCTCTAAAACACCTCTCACTGAACAATGCTGTTGAACATTTCAACTCAGCATTCCTTGCAATCTTAAATCAACATGCCCCAAGTCGTACCATTAGAACAAAGACCAAAACAGCACCCTGGCTAACCTCTAATACTAAACAAAAAATTAAACTGAGAAATAAATCTTGGAAAAAATGGCGTTCCTCTAGAAACCCAACAGATCATCAAACCTTCAGAGAGCTCAGAAACAATACCAAAAAAGCCATCCTCTCCGATAAAAAGAATTATTACTTTGAACTTCAGCAATCCACCAAAAAAGAACCAAAAAAGTTCTGGTCTACTATCAATAATCTACTTACCCCAGGCAAAGTAGTTACACCCAACCAACAGAATGTAGACCCTGATAATCCCTCTTTAATAGCTAATAACTTCAGTACCTTCTTTACTACTTCCATACAAAGTCTAGCTAACCACTTATCTCCTGATGCTTCCCAACTGCTCTTAAGTAACATCAATAATTCCCTTCTTCCCCTTCAACTTCAACCCATACCCACCTCCTACATTCAATCTCTTTTACAAAAACTCAAACCCACTACCCCCTCAGCAGATAAACTTCCTGCTGAATTCCTTCAAGTAGCAGCTAAATCTATTGCCTACCCTGTTTCTATCCTAATAAACAGATCCATAAAAGAAAGTACTTTTCCATCAATTTGGAAGATATCACACATCATACCCTTACACAAAGGAGGTAAATCCACTGACCTTTCTAACTTTCGCCCTATAGCGCTATTATCTCTACTAGCTAAAATCATGGAAAAATGTATACACAAACAACTACTTAACCATCTCCTTCATAACAACCTACTAGCTAACACTCAACATGGATTTAGACCTTCACATAGTACTACTACTGCACTACTTTCTTTTACCAACACCATCAACTGTAACCGTAACAACAACAAACTAACCTCTTCTCTTTTCCTAGACCTGTCAAAAGCCTTCGACATGGTCAACCATACACTTCTTCTACACATATTAAAATCCCTTGCCTTAGATTTCTCTTCCTTAACCTGGTTCTCATCCTATCTTGAAAACCGACAAGCAGTACTATGGAAATATTCTCTATCTGCTCTACTACCCATCTCTTTAGGAGTACCTCAAGGATCTATACTAGGCCCACTCTTATTCTCTATCTTTATTAATGATCTCCAATCATCTATCCAAAACACTACCTGTATACAATATGCAGATGATTCCACCATTATTTGCACAGCTTCCACTCAATCTGAACTCCAGTCACTGACACAATCTACCTTTTCTACCGTCGAACAGTGGTTCTCAAAAAGATGTCTTCTCCTCAACCCCAAGAAAACGAAACTTTTACTATTCTCACCTACCCACAAATCTTCTCAACTAAACTTTACTATTACTGCAAGTGATAATTCCCTCATCTCCCCTGACTCTACTACCAAACTGCTTGGTGTCACTATTGATAATAATCTAAGCTATGATTATCACATCAATAACACTATAAAAGCAGTTAATAAAAAGATTGGTTCACTGTACAGAATTAAACCCTTCCTTACACCAGAAGCACGGACCACCTTAGCACAATCACATCTTATCTCTACCCTACTGTATGCTTCCTCTATTTACACTAACCTCTCTAAAAGCAACCTTAGGAAACTGTCTACATCCTACCACAATATAGCTCGTTTTGTAACAGCATTACAGTATAGAACACACCACTGTATAAACTTAAAACAGTTACACTGGTTGGAACTTCCTAATAAACTTATCTATCAACAACTATTAATAACACATAACATTCTATATCAACCATCAAAGACACCTGCTCTTAGTAACCTCTTGACCCCCTATAATAACTTGAAACAGCTGCGCTCCGCCGAAAAGCTACAAGTCAACACAACTAGAATCACAAATTCTGCAGGTAACTGCCTTTTCTCCAACTCAGTAGGCAAAATATGGAATAACCTCCCCTCACACATTACCTCTCTCAGCTCCTTTCATCTTTTTAAAAAACAACTTCTTTTACATCTGAACAACTTCTGGCTCTGTTCAACCAATCCAGACTAATCTACTTTCTTCATTTTACTATCATAATTCCTTATTTCAAAACTGCAATCTTTCTCTGTGATCCCAAATGACTTAATGACTGTACTGTTACTACTGTTCTCAAAAAAAAAAAAAAAAAAAAGTACAAACATTGTCTCTTATAAGTATGTATATACATTTTAAAATATGTAATTACTACATTCTCACATAATTGTACTGTAAAGAATTAATGCCTTTCTCAATACGTAGATAGCACTATGTGTTTTTTATTACTTTAGCTAGACTAATATGAATGCATTGTTGCTCACTGTCTGTGTCTCAGACATTTATTGTAATTGTTTAATCTCGATAACCTTGTTTTTTATTACTTTATCTAGATAGACTAATATGTATGCATTGTTGCTCACTGTCTGTGTCTCAGACATTTATTGTAATTGTTTAATCTCTATAACCTTGTTTTAATCTGTGGAGCTTTTCTCCCCGGGCCTCCACTGAAAATGGAAATTATCCAGCTGGACTAGCCTGGTCAACAAATGTAAAATAAAAAATAAATAAATAAATACATAAAAATTAAAACTTAAAAAATTACAACTTGAAGTGATGTATTTTAAGGACTGCTTGGAGCAACACATAGTCCCGAAAGGGCTTCGTGTCCATCAGTACCCAACTGGTTTAATCCCGGATTCATTGTTTCATTTAGAATTAAATTCCTTGTTCGATCAACAAGGCTTTGACCTCATGCAACTTATGATCAAACACTACCAGTTACAGATAGATGCCTTGTCCTGTGAGGTTTCAGTGTTGAACAATAACATAGTATCGGACTGTGAATTTTTCAGATACAGGTATGACTATGACCGTTCCTTCTCTAGTATTAATCAGTTGCTGGACAGACTGAAGAGCAATAAAGTCAAAAAAATGAAAAGGGACAGGCTTGCTTATGACAATGGGTCGGCCTATCCAAAACCATCTTCAGCTCAAATTTCTAATGCAATGAAACCCTTTATTGCTGTACAGCAATCCAACAATGTTGTGCAATCTGATGACAATAACCAGATTGTCATTAGACGTAGTGAACGGATCCGTAACAATAACAGCAACAACTGTGATTATAACCAACAACAAGTGACTGACAATACCAACGTCCCTATTACAATTGTGTAAATTTTTGGAAAGACAACCCTACAGGAACAATCCCAAAGAGCAAATCATTCCAACAGAACCAGAAGAACAATCAACGCAATTTCAAACGCAGGAAGTAATAACTAATAACTATCCTCATTTGAACATTGTTACTAACAGTGACGGGGACTTTAACATTTATAATTTTTCATCATTTTCTATCGACTTGCCGTTGGTGAATTTATTAGCTAAAGGTAGTACATTTGTACCTGACAAACCATTTAACTTAGTCAAAACTGTCACAGACCTTAAACTGTATGTGAGAAAGTTAAACTTTAATTTATTATTTGGTGACAGTAACTCTGGTGACCATGAGTTAAGGGTGGCTAGTACTTACAATCCCTAATTACATCCTACCCTGAAGATGTTTGAACAAGTATGCGATCTGGATTTTCGATTCCTTTCGAATCCTCATTCTTGTCCATCAAAAAGACTAAGTAATGTGAGTCGAAAGGAAAGTGTATTACTGCAATCCATGAGGAATGCTAATGTCAGGGTGGTTAAACCAGATAAAGGTGGGGGATTAGTAGTCTTTGATCAACATGACTACACAGTGAGAATGAGGCACCTGTTAGACACAGAGGCTTACTCTAAACCATCCTTGAGTGAGGTCAACACTGCATATAAACAGATACGAGGCTATTTCAATGACTTCTTCATTGATGCCATCATTGATACTGGTACGTTTAATTTCATCTCCCTTCCTTGGCCAAAAATACCAATTATGTTTGGGATACCAAAAATTCACAAGGATGTGGAAACCCCCCCCCATGAAACCATTAATAGATGGGAGGGGTTCATTAACTTACCCTTATGCAAAGGTAGTAGACAACATTTTGAAAAAATACTTGGTGTCAGAACCCCAAGTATGCAAAGACTCATGGACCTTCCTAGAGAATATTAACAACTTGGAATTTAACCCCAATCACAATTTCTTAACTATCGATGTTAAGGACTTGTATACATCTATTCCACATTTAGAGGGTATAGAATGGGTGAGTCTTTTGCTTAAATCTAAGAAAGCTCCTTCACACAAAATTACTTTAGTGGAGTCTTTATTAGACATCATTCTTACAAATAATTACTTTTTATTCGATAAGGATTTTTATTTACAGAAATGAGGGGTCGCGATGGGGTCACCCTGTGGTGCCAGCTTTACCAACTTGGTGATGGCGTATTGGGAAAGAACTTTTGTTTTCAAAGCTGAGCACTTCAGGGCGAACCTCATTTACTACACCCGTTTCTTGGATGACATCTTCATGTTATTTAATGGAGATGGCATTCAGGCTGAGCTTTTTATTTCATTTTTGAATTCTACAACTGACTTCCTTGTATTTACATCAACATTTCATACAGCCACGATTGACTATTTAGATGTGAAACTTTCAAAAGATAAAGTCAATAGGGGGTATGTATCACAGATTTTTAGAAAACCCACATACTGTAACTCATTCCTACACTTTTCTAGCTGCCATCCGTTCCACCAGAAGCGGTTCATTATAAAAGGCCAATTGATAAGGGCAGCTAGAATGACCACACTTGAGCTCGATTTCCATCAAGAGTGTGATTTACTTAGGATGATGTTTGAAAAGCGTGGGTATCCTAGTGACCTTATTGGAACTTTAGTCAGTGAAGTTTCTGACAAAAGAAGACTTGGTATCGTCTTTCCCATCCTTGGGCTAAATAGCTTAGAGCAGGACAGTCTTGTTCCTCACATGGTAGATTGTCAAAACAGTGTATTTGCCCCAACACAAATTCCATTACACACTTTAGCCCCTAACTTCAAAGGTGGATTTATCACTACCTTCAGTAATGATAGTGGCCAAGTCAAACGTATTTTATGTAAAAACTGGCAGTTTATCTTGAGTGATATTTCACTATTCAGTAAACTAGGTCCAGTTCCAAATATTGTATTTCGTAGAGGCCACAACCTTACTTGAATGTGGGGGGCAACAACTTAAAACACATAGGTATGCTGGAATGAATTTGTGTGAATCTTGTAGGATGTGTAGATTCATGGAAGTGGGCAATACATTTTGTACAGGTGACAAGTATGAGATTAAATTTAAACTCAACTGTAATTCTAGACTAGTAGTCTACATAGCAAGATGTGTCTGCTGTCCCGCATTCTACGTGGGGAAGACTGAACGGAGACTGCAGGAACTGTATGAACACACCTATACCATCTCAGTCAATAAAAGTGACAACCCACTAGCAAGACATATAGCAAATAATGTGTGCCACAAATTTACCTTTAAAGCTATAGATCAAGTTCAAGCCAATTTGAGAGGTGGCCCACTGAACTTACTTTTAGAGGAACATGAGCTTGAATGGCAAATCCATTTGAATGCATTTGTTGTACCAGGTTTAAATGATGCTTTAACATTGCCTGTCTTCTGAAACTAAGAAGTTTGAGACGGTAACTGGTATTTTGCTTGAATATAATTCTATTCATTTTAGCGCTACAATATTTTAGAGAGATATTCCCGGTTGATTATTCCGTAATTTTAAAGTTTAGTCTAACTTTGTTATTGTTTGAGTCTAACAGTTTAATGCCTTCTGTATAACTATTTATAACAGTTTTGATGACACTTTTAATCTAACAAACTTGCAGCTTTTGTATTTAGGTTTTATGAACACGTAGTTTTTTAGCAAATGTTTCTTTAAGAACTTGACTTACTGGAGGTGTGGTCATCACATGACATGTCTCAATTACTTATAAACTACTGTTTGAAACTATGTATCTTTTCTGAAGAAGTTGCCACATTACAAGCAAAAGCTTCAATAAATTGTTTTATTTTATATTTTTTGGATTCCTGATACTTCCTGTGGTGGGTCTTGGTGCTGCTGACTTGGTTTTTGTGTTTCAGTAGTTTGTTCTCTCAGCCTTAAACATTGCCACCATATGTCAATACGCAGATGACTCTACTGTTCTCTTATCTGCACAGCTGAAAATATCAAAGAACTACATAAAGCGACACAACAATCTTTATCATATATTGAAACAAGTCTAAATAAGGCTCAACTTCTCCTTAATCCCAAGAAGGCTAAACTAATTGTATTTACTCCTAGACATCTTTGTCAAAAAAACAACAAACATCTTCACTATATACTCTGCCAATAATACCCAAACAGAGCAGGTCACACATACTAAATGTCTAGGGGGTCACAGTAGATGACAAAATGAAATCTGGCTATCACACAATCCAAACAATAAGCAAAACCCATCAAAAACTTGTCTTACTATATACAGACAAATCCTATTTTACTGACACAGCAAGAAAACACATAGCCACAACCTTCCTATTGTTAGTCTTCTTGTATGCCTCCCCAGTAATCATCAGTCTTCAAACTACATTACTACTCATAATGGAACACTGCTTTATAAAAAAAAAAGTCGCTACATTTTCTGCTAACCATCAATCAATCAAAACCTCACCAGTGTCTGTCACTAAAATGTCTTAACTGATTAGAGCTCCCACAACATCTAATCTTTACACAACTACTAGTAACCCACAATTTTATACATCATCCATCATCCATGTAAATGTCCTGCTCTAAGCAACCAATAATGCCCGACAGGGTATGTGTTAATGTGTAATTAATGCCTGCCCAGGAGTGTTATGAGGCCTGACGCCTATTTTTTGGTCCCTTATTTCTAAAACATTTGGTTTGTTGATAGTCATTGGGGATTGATGTTACTAAATAATGGCATGCATTTGAATTTCAGACTTTTATTTTCTTCATAAAATTCATACTAATACAAATTCTTTTAATTAAGCAAGTTTGTAATTTTATAAGTGCGGTAATTAAAATTATGTTCCTATTTTTGAGCCTTTGTTCCTTCTTTATTTTAGGCTTTATCCAGAATTTTTCAGGTGAAAGGTCCAGAGGTATGCAAACGTCTTTACTGTCATTCTTACTCAGTCTCTCACACACATCTGTTTCAGAAAATGTATGCTAACACAAATCCTAATAATCAAGTAAAATATGTTCCTATTATGAGCCTTTGTCCCCCATTTATTTTAGGTTTATCCAGATATTTTGAGTTGAGTCAACAGAGCATACCTTTCAACTGTCCAGATTTTTGCAGAATATGCAGATTTTTGGCTTGTAAGTTTGGTGCCATCCTCATAAAATGTGTAGTTTTCTGGCAAATAAATCACTGGGGATTGAAGTCATTAAATAATGACAGACATTTGACTTTCAGACTTCATATCCTTCAAATAATACATGCTAATGGAAACCCTGTTGTTCTAGCAACTTTCTAAGTTTATAAAAACAATATTTAAAATATGTCCTTATTTTTGGCAGTTTGACCTTCGTTATTTGTAGCTCTGTCCAGATTTCTTGTGCTGAGAGGTTGTGAGGTATCGTGAAGAGGTATGCAAACCTCTTAACCTATGCTGTTGCTGCCAGCAGGGATCGCCCTCACTCTTCACTCTCTCTCTCACACACTCACACGTGCGCATGCGCGCACACACACACACACACACACACACACACACACACACACACACACACACACACACACAGTCTGTTCTGCTTTCCTGCACACATTCACATGCAGACAGAAACACAAACACACACATTTTTTCGGTTTCATTTACTTTACACTCACTAAACAGCAAAAGCGCTGCTTAGTGAGTGTAAGATAATGGCTCAATCAATCTCTCACTCTCATACACGCATACACTCTTACAAACATAAACACATACATGCATTTTTTTTTTATTTTAATTTTTTTTCTTTATTATTTTACACTTGCTAGACAGCAGCAGCACAGCTTAGAAAGCGCAAAATAATGGCAGATGTTAGTTTTTTGTCAGTCTGAGCACAGTTGCTTGATATGCTGCTGTGAAGTGGCGGACTCGTTTTTCAGTAGGCATTACTTGTACATTAACACCTTGCTGGAGAACGTTCGTTCTCCATTCAGGGTGCTGATGTATAGTTTGCCCATTCTCTAAAATCTATTATCTTACCCTAGTCTCCAAATAGCTCATATCTGGGGACAAGTCGCTGCTTACTATTTCTAAATGTTATAACTCAGCAGGTAACTCACTTTTCTATCATATATCATGTGAATTCAGCTTTCATGTTTTTCTGCCCCTTTTTCTGCCAATTTTTTGTTCCCGTATTTAAAGAAAATAATTAAGATTAAAACCAATGCAGGAGTTGACTGTAACTCAATGCAGGTGGTTTACAGGCTAGCTGCAATGACTGTGAAGCACTTTATGTGGGAAAAATGCTCAACAGACTTAAAAGAAGGATTTCTGGCTATCTTTCTGAAATGAGAGCTAAGTGCAAGAATCCAACAGAAAACAGCCAGCACCATCTGGAAAGGAAGTTTAATGCATGAAACCACAGTCAACAAACCGGTTTCGGCCCAATGGCCTTTCTCAATGTATAACCCCAACTGTAGTAAACTCAGTGTATATAATATCATAAACCTCAATTAAATCAGTCAGCAATAATGCAATTATAAGTGCTCATTTAAACCACTTGGAAACAATCCACCCAGTCTCACAATCCATGCTTTTTCTTTTCTATTCAGAATTTTATGCCAGCCTGTCTTAAAACATCTATTGCCCATTATTCTGTCAATAAAAATAAATTTAAAACTGGCTGAATTGTGTGCAATTGTGTGTTTATACAAAGCAGTAGTCAAATATTTATTTCTAATGTTACTCAGGTGTTCGGAAATACGAAATCTGAAAGATCTGGAAGTTTGGCCAATTTAAAATGCTGAACAGGTACATACTACAAGGTAAACAACCCAGTCACTACTGCAATTAGAAAAGATATTGCTAGAAAAAAATCTTTGTGGTGTTCTTGCTAGTAAACTCCTTTGTCTGATAGATGTATTTACAGAAAGAACAATGCCCACAAGAATAACACCCACAACTAACTTAGTCCCATCCAATGTAACTTGTAATAAATTTTCTGATTCTATGTTGCATTTGTAATGACTGAAGTAACTACCCAAAGTTTTTCCTTTTTGAAATGAAAATGAACATCTAACCCTCTAACAGACCCTGCAATTTATCATCAGCCAGCAGTATGTCCCAATGATGTTGCACTAAATCTAAAAATCCATGTGTATTCCTACCATAACTGGTAGTGAACCTGATTTTACTGTGATCCTTCTGATAGTCATGTTTGTTATATTTAAGTAAATAAGTTCTGGAGAGTGATTGAATCTCTTTACTAGTCTTAACCAATTTGGCTAAAGGGTAACCCCGTTCATTAAAACATGCAATCAAGTCCTGGTCAAAATACATATAATCCTCAGTGTTAGAGCAAATGCGATGGACCCTCATAAATTGAGACTTGGGAATGTTATGGATAACATGCTTGGAATGACAGCTGAAGGCATGTAATAATGTGTTCAAATGATGGGGTTTCTCAAATAATGAACTAGACAGTGTACCATCCCATTGTCTATGTAACATGACATCCAAAAAAGAAATGGACACCCGTTCATAGTTAACCATAAATCTTATACCCCACTTATTCTCATTTAAATATACTGGACAGATTCTTGTAAATATATTTCGTCCGATTTCCACACCATCCAGCAGTCATCCAACAAACGTCTCCAGATATCTATTTCAACAAGAACTAAATTATGACTGTTATCATAAATAATCATTTGTTCAAAGTAACCCATAAACAAGTCAACATATATGGGTGCAAAGGATGCACCCATAGCTGTCCCCTTAAGTTCTAGATAACATTTGTTGTTAAAGTAGAACACATTTTTAGTAAGGACCTGCTCTGCCAAACACAAAAGGAATGTATTGAAACCTGGACTGTATATTGAAGTCTTCTCCAACCAGTATTCCAAGGCACACAGTCCTGCCTAATGTGGTATACTGGTATAGAGAGAAGTGACATCTAAGGTGCACATCAACCAATCAGGCTCCAATTGGGTTTCTGATACAATGTTCAAAAATTCCGTGGTATCTTGTAAACGTGCCCTGATGCCTTTCAACAGAGGTTTCAAATACTTAAATAAACTGTAAACCAAATCCAACAATGAGTGATGGAGTGTAGCAGATCAAATAAACCGGACCAATCCAAAAATAATTCAAAGCTTTAATCCACAGTATTGTAAACCACAGATACAATACACTATAAGTTGCAGTTGATAGGCGCTTTCACCCAAGAATGAGCTTCATCAGATCAAATCACTGCTACCCATGATTCCCTTATATATTATACAATGCCCTATCAAATAATTCAATCAAATAATCAATTTCAATTAACATATTACGATTCATAAAACACAAGTAATTTAAAAAATAATAAAACCAAACTATAAAACCATAGCATAGCGTCCTATACAATTTCATATATAACTTAAGTGTACATCATAATAACACACTTACAATGGCTAAAAACATTTCTATTAGGATAACAAAAATGAAATAGAATGTATAAAAACATATATACATAAATATTGCATTTGTTATATGATGTAAAACTGTAGTATATATAGATTGTAAAAGCAGACTCCTTACATAACAAACAAATCCAGATAGAATATGACCCTGTTTTATCTGAGTTTAACATTAATATTTCTCCTTTTCTTCAGGGCCGGTTTTATAGAGGCTCTCTCATTCAAACCTGAGCCCCTATCAGCTCTTAATCTCATAATCCACTTACTTTCTCTATCCTCAGTGTGGTTCCTAATGTCTCCACCCCTGGTACTTGGTTGTATTTGTTCTAAGGCCCTGAATAGAAAATGATGTTCATTGCCTAACTCAACTACATGTTTAGCTAATGCATTATGTGTATTACCTTTTTTCATGTGGTATATATGTTCACGTATTCTATCTTTGAACTGGCGATTGGTCTTTCCAACATAGAATGCATTGCATGTCTGGCATACTGCCAGATACACAATATTCATGCTCGTGCACGTGGCTCCTACCTGAGTCTTAAACTGCACATGAGAGTCTGGATGTAAAAACACTATATCATTATCAATATATATACATTGATTACAATGTCCACATGCCTTAGTGGAACTAGAACCTAAATGTCGTCCATCCTTCTTAGAATAGCATAGTAGCCTTCTAAGGTTCAATTTATTCCTGAATAAAAAACATGGTTCTTCCCCTAAATAAACTGACAGAGGTTCAGTTTGAGAACCCTTCCCAGAAACTATAGGTCTCCCTGGTGGTTTATTAATATCCTTGTGAATATTCGGAAGGAAATACAAATATTGTGGGGAAGGATCTTTTACCTTTAAGTGAAATAATGTATATTTATCAATAAAGCCTTCACTGACTGCAACTTCCAAAAATTAATCTATTTCATTTTTAAATTTAGGTGTAGGATCAATGAGCAAACATGTAAAATCTGGCATCCTGTAACTATCAGCCTCCTCCACGTACATAGACCAGTCAATCACTACTATGGTGCCACCTTTATCTGCTTGAATAATAACAATATCTTTGTTATTTTTTAATTTCTGTAAGGTGCCCATTTCTGATGTTGTTAAATTGGGAGGAAAAGCATTATTGTTATGATTGAAGCCAAAATGTAATTACTTCAAAATACATTTTTGAAAAATGTCAACATTTGTATTCCTAGGAGAAATAAAAGTAGATTTATGAAACCTGATACCATTACTAGCAGTATGTCCACTTTCCAAACCATTTTCCTGAAAATGTAACTTAAGATTAAGCAGTCTGCAAAAGGCATATAGATCCTCAACAAAAGTATCTTCCAACACAAAGAACCCCGGGATAAAATTCAGTCCTTTGTTTAGTACCACATAACCAGTTTCAGCAAAGTAACCGATGAAGTATTAAGAACATTGTTTTGTGAATTTACTTTGGTTTGAGAAAATTCAACATTACTTCCAGAGAACCATCTGTGCCTGTGTTTATGTCTCCTGCCCCCCTTCCTTTTCCTACTAATAAAGGGACTGAACCAACATCCTGTAATGAATCACCTTGTTCAATTGTGTAAGTTTTCTTGTGGGCTGGTGACGTCTGCTGAGTGTCAGTTTCTGGGTCAGTGTATGAGGAAGAATCCTCACCAGAGATATCGCTGACTGATTTCTTAAGAATTGACTTACTCCTTTTCCTCTTTTGACCCATGGGTAAGTAGTCTTTTTTAACAAATTTAACACTCTTAGAGCTTGTAACATATTCAAATGGCTTCCCTAAGTTATAATCCCTTAGGTCCCTATTAAATTTACGAATTTTCCTTTCTTTCAATTCCTGTTCCAACTGTAACAAATCATCACTCATTTTGTCAAAACATTTTTTGTAAGTGGATGATCCCTCATAAGATTTAGTTCTTTCACACATCTGAGTCACCTCAGATATATCTACATCTATTTTACGCTCATAATATTCATGTAAAGTTTTGACAAACTGCATAGAGGCATTTTGTTGAATATTAGCCCAAGCTGTGAGAAGTGTATTATCAGGCTGACCTACTAAAGTCTGAATTCTAACCCTCTTGGAGTAATACCCTTTTCCAAATATGCCTTAAATAACCGAAGATGCCATACGCATGATCTAAGGGTTTTCATATTTATGCTTAACTGGTCAAAAGTGGTAGCACATGTTGAATCCAAAGATGGTTCACCTTGATTAATATTATTATTTATAGTCCCAATTCCAAAAACCTGAATGTCTTCCTTATCAGCTGATAATCCCTTCAAGATAGTTGTTAAATCCATGACTACAAAATGTTAGAACGGGCTGATAGAAAACAATGACAATAACTGACACTAATGACAAAATCAGAACTAATAAAAGATACTGAGATATTATTCCCAAAATAACACTTTGGCCAAAAAATGTGTATATAGTCTCATATGGTCATCACTCATACCCTAAAAGGCAGATGTCCTTTATATAAAGAGTGATGCAGATCATCCCGCATAGACTACAATATAATAAATGCTAATCACAGTAAATATAAGGTTAACCATAAGCATATCCTAGCCACCTGTTATATCATATACACAACAAAAATCGGGCAAGGGAACCATAAATAAATATACTGTATGCCCATCAAATAATTCCTACAAAAATGAATAATTGTCTCATCTTAAACAGTGGGGGTACAGATTATATTAAACACAAAAATACTGTCCAATAAAGAAACAACCACATATAGTAGTCAAAATATGAAACTGCCAATGTTAGTAAAACAGAAAACTGGTTAACTGTATCAAGAAACAAACATAAGTCCATATATAAATGTTCGTTGGTTCACTGAAGTCAGAAACAAACCCAACGACCCGTTGCAAAAATGTATAAAATGTCCTTATCGCAAAATGATGTTATAATGCCAACACAAAGTTCAATCATAAATCAACGATCTGTAACCTGATCTCATCAATATTATATTATATGGAACTGCTCCGCGACCCAGAAGATATTAAGTACATTAAGCTGCTAACCCAAATTGTGCGGCAGCAAACAATATAATGTCCCAGTTCAAAAATGGTGGTGCTACGTGTCTACGAAATACTTAACTGATCTGAAAAAATGAATGCCAAAGTAAATGTAACCAACAGTTTAAATGGTCAGATTAAAACAACAACAAAAAGATAAAAAAAACCCACACAAGGGCAAAACCAGGTAGTGTGCTGTTGTTAAAATAAATTCCTAGAAGATATCAGTTGGTATTCACCTCTTCCGCTAAAACAAAGTTCACTCATAAATTAGCATTAAACTTCCTTTCCAGATGGTGCTGGCTGTTTTCTGTTGCATACTTTGACTATTTTGAGCCTTTGCACCTGCCGTCCATGCAGAACTCTTGTGGCTGTTTACTAAATGGAAGAATAACACACTGGCTCAGCACCTGAAGCTAGACAAAAGACACACTGGGTTTAAATTTCAAATTATTGACTGTGGACCTTTTGGAATTGAAAGGAGACATCCCTAATCTTTTAGAAAAACGTGAACTACTGTGGCAGCTGAAACTGAACTCCTTTAGAAAACTGGGGCTTAATTATTATTGCTCCATAAAAAGCACACTAGATCTGGGTCAGATAGATGGGTCAATTCGGCCCAGTGGACTTCCTCGGTAATCAAATTGCAAATAAATAAATAAATAAAATGTCAGAAAACTGCCCCACTGCTTAAAAGATTGATATGGGACTGATTAATACTGACATTACTTGCTTATATTGTGTTTAAAAATAAACATCAAACACCATTTACTTCTTTTAGCACTAACATACAATGTTATAAAGGACGCACTTTAGGTGGCTCGTATATACATTAATAATTTTTGATGGCTCCACATTAAATGCTACTTTAGATTTTAAACTGAACACTTTTGTTACATTTTTTCCTTTTAGGCAGTGAGTATTGATAGTGCATACAATGTGCATAGTCCTTTTTTTAAAGGTTGCAATTACTCTACAGTGCAGTCTTACACTCTCATGCTAATTGTTTTCTTAGTTAGATGCCACACTTTAACAGATCCCATGGCCTTAGTGCTTTAATTTAATATTTATCACTGTATTTCCAGCTTAGCGGTTATTTTTGTTTTTTCACCCTACTTATGTTTTCAGTTGTATATCTATACACATGTTCATTCATATTACAATTTGTTTTTGACACACAGACCTGATGACGTATTTATCTGATATGAAAGCAATCTTTGTTAAAAGTTGTATATTTATTAATATTTATTCTGGTAGATGTCTAGTGATAGATCTTTTTGGTAGTCAGTCAGTCATTTTTTTTAGTCAATTTCAATTAATAAAGTTTTGGATTAGTTGGTTAGCCTATACAAAGTGTTAATAAACTGGTGTTAGATTGTAATTTGTCTCTAGTTTTTCAGTTTCAGTTATAGGTAGCACAGTCTCTGTTTACACTATGGTGTTAAGGGGGAAGGGGGCTTGGCTAAAGGAATGATTTTAATGATTTTATTGCTCTTACAGAACCACCCTCTGTAACTGCTCCCTCGCTCCAAACAACCTGATTATATATAAATAAGGAACGCTTTTGATGCTTTTCATTTACTCAGCTAGGATCGCTTGTTTGTGTGTTTCAGTAAAGGATATTTCATTTTTAACTCAGCTGTGGACTACCTACTATTTTCTATTTGATTATTTTGTAGCATGTATTTTATAGTTATATTTTACAGTTCGAGTTTTATTAAGTGAACTAAGTGCATAACATAATTTAGGAAGTGAACATCACACCCTCTCCACTGTGCAGTTTCTTCCTGGTTTGAATTCAGCTTTCCCTTACTTCATCACGCATGTCTTTCCACTGCGCTCCTGCTTTCACAAGACATTTTCATACACTCGGCCATCCTTTATTTTCCTTCTCATTCTCTCATCTATAACACTCGCTGTCTCTAACCTTCAGTTTTTTTTCCACTCACAGCATTTTTTACTTGTCTTTCCTGCTTTTTCCTCTTTTATTACCTTTCTCATCTCACGCCCTGTTTTCCTACCTTCAGCCTATTGACCAGCATCTCAGCTGTTTTTCAATAGTTTATACGCTGTAATGAGAACTGCTCTTATTTTTTTGCCTCACATTTTATGTTCCTCATATTTTTCCTTGTAGTCCTTGTAGCTTGGTATAATTCTAGCTCCGTCATTTCAGTATTATAAGATATCATCACAAAATTACATATTACAGCATTTTAAAATAGTTTTGTACAGCATTATACAATACATTTTTCTTTCGTTCTTTCTTTCTTTTACACTTTGTAAAGTTATCTTTCACAACTCTGTATTGCTTTAGAACTCCCAATGACGGTAATCACTGATTGTAAATTGTATTTTTGTGCTGGAGCTTTTCTCCCTAGGCCTACACTGAAAAGAGATTTTTTAGGCCAGTCATACATCTTCTTTCGGATTTTCCCAGTCAGTGGTCGCCACAGTGGATCACCTTGTCTGCTCATGATTGGCAGTGGAGTTTTATGGTGTCGAGTTGCCAGCCCAGCGCCCAACCTTCCACAAAAGGCACACACACGCACTCACTCACTCACGCCTAGGGCCAATTTAGCGTATCCAATCAACATATTTTTGGGATGTGGGAGGAAACTGGAGCACCTGGAGGAAATCCACATGACCACAGGGAGGACATGCTTTCTCTGTACAGAAGGCACCCCATGCGAGGATCAAACCGGAGAACCTCTTGTTGTGAGGCGGCAACGCTAACCACTGCACCACCACGGCTGCCCTTGGGCCAGTCATACTAACCCAATAAATAAATGCCAGTAAATAGAACATTTGATTAATATACATCACATACACCTTGTAATATGGTACCTTATTTCACATATATATGTATATATGATATTGCTGTGTTTCTGCATCAGTCTTTTTGTCCAGTTTTTTACCATTAAATGTAAAGGTTGACACAGACAATTCTCCTTTCTGATTACTTGTCAAAGAACATTAGCAATTCAGTTTCAGCTTCACATATTATTTCTCCCTTCCATATCTGTTTAGTATTGGACCACAGTTTGTTTTTATTCTTGACTTGAAAACTCTTATTTATTACAATGTGGTCTTGTTTATAGGTCCCACTTTTCCAAAACTCTGGTATTTAGCATTTTTATAATTGCAAGCAACTGTTGCTACACTGATTACTAATTATTTGTTTTACATTTGTATGATTTGCCTTTGTATCGAGTATATGCACCATAGGAACAGGTACCTTATGATTTCTTATCTGTTGCATATACCTGTCTGCAGTTTGCATGATTAATGAAATATCAACTGTTCTTCAAAATTTTAAATCCATTTCTGAAATAAGTATCCTGTGGCAGATTTCATAGAAGATGGTACTGTAAATTCTGTGTCTTAGGGTTTCATCAAACTCAACATCAAATTCACTATGGCTCACCGTAAACTGTTTTGTTTCAGCAGCATATTTTCTCAAAATCTTTTTGGCCTTTTAGCTGCAATAACTAAAGGGAAATTTTCCTTAGTTATTAAAGCTTTAGGCTCAAAATATCCCTTCAGTTTTTTTATGTAGGTTTTTTGCAGCCAAATCACATTCCAGAGTAACCCATATGTGGACACAACAATAATGCTGGGTAATGTTGCAATGTGCTTCTCTGAGGGAATGTTGTTCACCACAAAAAAAATGTTAATTTATTTCTATATGGACCACAACTCCATAGTGGACTTAAACTCTTTGTTTTTTATATGCCTTTTCCCCCTCTTACTGTTGACCCTTAAGCCATCTGTCAAACTGCCAGTCGGAAGTGACTCTTTCATTCTGCAACCTGAGGACTTTCGCCCACAGAGTGAAAGCTGTCTGAAGGGACTGTATTTTGACAACAATGAGGGGTACTTTGTGCAGTGAGGGTATTTTACAGTGAACCTAAACCTTCCTGTAGGAAGGGGGAATATGGGCTCCACAGCATCACAGAGGCTAGCAATGCCTTCTCCATGCATGTGCTTACTTTTACATACCCAGTCGAAGGCTACCACCATCCCCCATGCCATGCTTCTGCATCGATGCCCTCCTCTTCCAAGGGATCATGGCAGTGCATGGCTGGCTCCATCCCACCCTCCATCTATGGCAGGCATGCCCATCTTCCATTAACTATTCCATAAGATGTCTGAGCTGTTAGCTGAACTTTTGTCTCCTGGGACATAATCAGGTCTTTGTCTGTGCCACCAGAGCTGACTTTAATTTTTTAGTTCTTCTCCATTGAAGCATTTTTTAATAAGTTACTAATTTTCTTTAAAGCTGAAAAATGCCATCATCACTTTTTTTCTTTTGTATACTGAAGAGCGTATCTAGAGGGAAAGCAAAAAGGTAGTTTGAAACCACTTTACTATTCAGGCAGCGCTCACACACGTGCAGTCTCTTTTCTACACTCACACACGTGCAGTCTCTTTTCTACACTCACACACGTGCAGTCTCTTTTCTACACTCACACACGTGCAGTCTCTTTTCTACACTCACACACGTGCAGTCTCTTTTCTACACTCACACACGTGCAGTCTCTTTTCTACACTCACACACGTGCAGTCTCTTTTCTACACCACACCGTGCAGTCTCTTTTCTACACTCACACACGTGCAGTCTCTTTTCTACACTCACACACGTGCAGTCTCTTTTCTACACTCACACGTGCAGTCTCTTTTCTACACTCACACACGTGCAGTCTCTTTTCTACGCTCACACACGTGCAGTCTCTTTTCTACGCTCACACACGTGCAGTCTCTTTTCTACACTCACGCACGTGCAGTCTCTTTTCTACGCTCACACACGTGCAGTCTCTTTTCTACACTCACACACGTGCAGTCTCTTTTCTACACTCATACACAAGCTCATTTTTACTGAATTCCACACTTTACATGAATTTCTTTAATAACCCCATAAACCTAATCATAAATTCAGTGACACTGGAAATTCTATTGGTGTAAAGAATACCCAGGTTAACTGCTGCTGATATAGGGCACATATTTTTAAAATCATTTGGGAGTATAATGGGAGTGAAAAAAAGAAGTTATGTACTCAACATAACGTTCCCTGTGAGTTGTTCATCTCGCCTTCATTCTTACTGATGGGTTTGGAGCCGATCCTTGTCTCCGACTCGGCCAACTGCAAAAGCCCGAGGTCTTCAACCAGCTCAAGGCCATCTCCCTATCCCATGATGCACCTTGATCTTCCCTCAGATCTTGTTTGCTGCCGACTGACTACCTATGACTATTAATATGCCACTCTAAGAATTGGATAAGAGACAATACACCATAAATAAAAGAAGTCTCGGACCTCAAGTAGACAGGATGGGGGTTGGAGGGTGGGACGTAAGAATGAAGGTGATATGAACAACTCACATGGAATGTTATGGTGAGTACATAACTTCTTTATGTGAAGTTGTTCTATCTCGCCGCTCATTCTTACTGATGGGTAGCGTCCCAAGCACCATCTTTCTCGGGTGGCTCACAGGAGAATGTTCTTCAGAACAGTGGAACCAAAGGAAGCCCTTGTCCTTGCAGGCCTTGTCTACTTTGTAATGAGTGATGAAGGTATGAAGACTTGACCAGGGAGCTGATGAGCAAATAGTATCTAATGGTGACTTAGCAGAGAAGGCTGATGAGGTAGATACAGCTCTTGTAGAGTGGGCCTTTATTCTTTGTTGTAATGGAGCATTTACTGAACTGTAAGTGAAAGAAATACAATCTGATAACCATCTTGACAAGGTGACTTTTGTCACTGGAGAACCTTTTTTGATTCCAAAAAAGAGACAAAGAGCTGTTCCATTTTTCTGAATTGTTTGGTCCTGTCCAAATAAAATTGGAGTTGTCTATGAACATCAAGTTTATGCAGCATGTGTTTCATCTTATTTGTGTATTTAGGGAAGAAAACAGGCAATTCAATAGATTGGTTGAGATTTATCTCTGAACAAACTTTGGGTAAAAATGATGGATTAGTTCTGAGCGAGACTCTGTCATTATGGAAAATCAGATAAGGAGGTTTGATGGTCAAGGCCTGTAACTCAGAAATCCTCCGAGCAGAAGTGATAGCTATTAAAAATATAGCCTTCCATGAGAGATATTTCAAATCACAGAATGAGGCTGGTTCGAAAGGAGGTAATATAATTCGGGAAAGAACAAAATTTAGATCCCATGGCATGGCTGGAGTTCTGACTGGTGGTCTCAAGTGAATAGTACCCTTGAGAAGGGCTTTAAAGAGTCAATGTGACATGACATTAGAACCTTGGATACCAAGATGAAAGTTCGAGAGTGCTGCTAATTGAACTCTAATAGTAGCTGCAGCGGCTCCTTTGTTGAAAAGTTTAGTCAGAAACTCCAGAATGGATGACATTGAAGCTAGGTACGGATCAATATCATTCCGAGATGCCCATATAGAAAATCTTTTCCATTTGCTAAGGTATAACTTTCTGGTAGATGATTTATGAGAGGATGTTAAGCTATGTTGAGCCTCGGCTGAGAGGTTGTGAATCCTGGCTATGTTTGGAATTAGAGTAGCCAACCTGTCAGTTTGAGGGAGTGAAGAGAAGGATGAAGAGCCCCCGATGAATGGGTCAGAAGATCCAGAACTGGGTCCAAGATCCAAGGTTCTTCTAATAGATGAGGCTGAAGGAAGGAAACCAAATTTGATGAGGCCATTAAGGGGCTATTAAGACTATGGTTCTTCCCAGAGTCTTTGCTTTCTGTAAAACTTTGGGTATTAGAGGGAAAAGAGGAAAGGCACAAAGGAGACCCAGGGGCCAATTGTGCACCAGTACATCCCTTGGGGCATCCCCCAGCAGGGGGACTAGGGCGGAGTAGCTGCTGCATTTCATGTTCGTTGGGGTTGCAAAGAGATCGAAGCAAGGCTGGCCACATCTGCGAAAAATGCTTTCCGCTACTTGTTTCTTTAGGGACCACTCATGAGGCAAAAGAATTGCCTGCTTAGCTTGTCTGCTATCATATTGGATTTCCCCAGGATGTGCGTTGCTATCAGAAAGTGCTGGGTGGAAGTTGCCCACTGCCATACACTCAAGGCTTCCTGACGCAGGGGATCAGATTTGGGTCCTCCTTCTTTGTTTATGTACCAGACCACTGACATATGGTCTGTCTGAATTGCAGTTGTTCCCAGAGGGAGAGAGTCTTGAAAGGACGGCAGCACTAGGAGTACCGCTCTCATATCCAGGACATTTATATGCAGGTGAGCCTTGTGCTTCTTCCACATGCCTTAGGCTGTTCTTCCCTGATAATGCCCCCCCCCCGCACCCTATCAAGGAAGCATCTGTGGTCACCATGGCTGTAGGAGTGGGTAGAACAAATGGATGGCCTAGAGTTACTTGTTGGGATGTCCACCACTACTGAAGGTCCTTCTTGCATGTATCCATTATTATGATTTGGTGTGACAGTGGAAGTTCCTGAAAGGTCCATTGAGCGAACAGGAGCCGCTGTAGTACTCGCATGTGCATCCGACCAAGAGGAATGGCTATGATCGCTGCTGCCATCGTTCCTAGCAGTTTAAGTACTATTGAGACTGGGGCTTTTGTCTTTGGAAGCAGGTCTAGGATTTGTTTTTGTAAAAGACAAACTCTTTCTGGAAGAATGCTTAAGGTCATTGTGATGGTATTTAGTTCTGCTCCTATAAAAACAATCTGTTGTGATGGCGACATGGCAGATTTTTCTGAGTTTGTGGTAATCCCCAATTGATTGCAGAGATTTAAAGTTGTGTCCCTTGCATGTATGAGTTGATGTCTGGTGGTGGCAGTGAGGAGTTGTCATCTAGGTATGGAAACACCTGGAATCCCAAACATTTCAGGTGAGCCATGACTACTGACATCCATTTGGTGAACACTCTGGGGGCTGTAGTGAAACCAAAGGACAGAGCACGAAATTGATAATGACTGGTTCCCAGCTGGAAGCATAGATGATTCCTAGATGGCCTGTCCATTTTATGTGGTAGTATGCATCCTGGAGATCTATCAAGCACATCCAATTGTCTTTCCCCTGAAAGGGGAGTATTGACTGTAGCATGACCATCTGGAACATTGTCTTTTTTACCGACTTGTTTAGTCTGCTGAGGTCTAGAATAGGTCTCCAGTCCCCTATTTTCTTTGGAATTAAAAAGAACCTTGAGTAAGTTCCAGATCCTCTCGGGTCTGCTGGGACTGGTTGGATGACTCTTTTTTTCCAGCAACCTTTGGACCTCTATGGCTGCTTGTTCCCTGTGACTGGGTGGAACGTCCGGGATTTTTTTCACAAGAGGGGTTGGTGTGGCAAAGAGAATGGAGTATCTTATGGATGTGATACTTTGTACCCAGCTGTCTTTTGTTATCTTTAGCCAGGCATCTGGGTTCAAAGAAAGGCATCGCCCGACTGCCTCCAGAGATGGACAGTCGGGCATCCTCTCAGGGGCACTGATAGGACTTCCCAAAGAACTGATCTCTGTCGTCCTGATTTTGTGGACCCCCTCTGCTGTATGGACGGCATCTTCCATTATTTCCCCTTCCTCTACCATGAGTGTCCTGGAAAAATCCTTGAGATTTACGGAACCACATATTTCCACCCCTCCTCCCTTTGGGGTAGGGTCTACTCAGGGTAGAAAAATGTACTCCAATGACAGACCAAGTTCTTCCATCTTTCTCTCTCCTGGTAAGTGCTTCCTTCACTTGTGGTCCAAAAAGGGACGAGCTGTCAAAAGGGGTGTTAATAAAGGTAGACTTAAAGGGTTCTACAAAGGAACATAGGCGCATCCAGGAATGTCTCCTTATGGCAATTCCTGTACCCGCTGCTTTGCTTGTTCCATCAGGTGCATATGACACCAGATGCATGTAAGAGTTCACAATAGAATTAAGAGTAGAGAGCTGGGAAGTTACCTTGTCAGAAACCCCTGCAGCTACTTAACCCTGCAGGGTATTTCAGGAGATCCCTTTGTAACCTAGTGAAATGTGTGAGATAGTTCAGCAATTGAAGGACAAAAGCTGCTGAACTAAACATACACTTCCCATGCCTGTCCATGATCCTGTACTCTCTATTAGGAGGATGAACAGACGTAGAAGTTTCTGATAGTTCCTTCTTGGTGGCTGCTGCCACCAGCATAGCATCAAAAGGCACTCCTTTAGTTAGAAAGGTTTTGTCTTGAGGGCAAGTTATAAAGTCATTAGGCCTCCTGGAACAGGCTCCATGGTATTCAGGGACTCTCATGCCCTTTGAGAGAGTAACTCAATCAACTCATGGAACAGTGGAGACACCCAAGAGGTGGAGGGTTGAGACCCAAAAGCCTTCAGAAGGACTGACTCATCATCAGTAGGGTTAAGGGATTCCATCCACCCCTCTGTTTTAGAATTTCTAGGATATCTGCGAATGAGATATCCTTGGAGGGGGACCGTGGGGACCCTTCTGACTCATCTAAGTCAGTATCCAAAGCGACAGATTCCTGTGGGGAGTCCAGATGCTTCCACTTGCAAAGTCTCTTCCTGTGAACCTCTTCAGTGGGAGCTTCTGGAGAGGTCTCAGAAGAGCATGGCTCGCCCAATGGGGCTTTCTGAGGCTCAGGATCTCCATGCTTTATTGGAGCGTGTGTTGTATAGGTAGACACCGGTGCTTTAAGGGAGGGTGCTGCTGGTACTGATGGAGTGGTTGGCGGAGTGGACAATACCCTCCTCATGGCCTTGAGGACCCCTCAGTCCCAACGCAAGGAATCCTCTGGATCCGAGGATTCTAGGGACTCTCCAAGCACCAGGGCAGAGGACTCCAAGGTTGGAGCTGAGCTCACTCGAGCCGAGGCTGTGAGAGGTCAAGTCGGAACTGACAAGTCGGTTCGACTATCCTCCCCGGACCCAACCAGCTAGCATCAGCTCCGAAATCCCTTGGTTGGCACCGAAGATATCAGGGTAGTCGGGGCCGACCAACCTAAGGTAGGTGTCGGCCCCAAAGGCTCCACAATCATCAGTTCTGAGCTCTCCAGCTCCGAAACTTTGAGGCAGATCAGAGGAGGAACAGAAGATGGTGGGTGAACTTGTGTCGACTCTGAAGTCCCAGGGGTGGGTGACGATAAAATTTTTGCAAGCCCCAGTATCTGCAAAAGTCTGTTCACCACACAGTCCACATCCAAATCAGAAAGTCTACTTGAGGCTCAAGAAGAATGTGTGGATGAAACCAGCGACTGTAAGATGGGGGATTTCAACGTAGGAGATACCGACACCAAAGTCAGGGATCGGCTCCTAACCAAAACAACAGTTGGCTCCATTGGCTGTGGAACCAATGCTGAAGCTTTACTCGATCCAGTTTTTGGAGTCGATGGACTTTTTCTTGGCTCTGAAGATGTCCTTGAGTGTTTTTCAGACTTATCCAGTGACTCTTGGAAGGAGGATTTCAAAAGACCTCTAGCCATAAGTTTCCCCTTCCTCTCATGCAACACTCTATCACTAAAAGAGTGGCATATTGAACAGCATTCTTGTAGGTGCACCTCACCTAAACAATAGACACAGTCAGTATGTCCATCAGTGATGGACATCTTTTGCCCACATCTTGGGCATTTTTTAAACCCAGACTTGGATTTCTCTTTCTCCTAATGAGAAATCCTATCAGTAATCAACAGAGAAAAACTTCTAAATGTGTAAGAAAAACACTCAGAAATATAAACAGTCTCTAAGCTATGAGTAGAATATATATATATGGGATCTGGACACATGCTCGACTAGCATATGTCCGAATCACAAAACACCGAACACACATACACGAAAGCGCTTAACATCGACAAGCGCTTCCGTGTATGTGTGCCTGTCAGACTACAGTCTAGGTAAGGGAAAATTCCCTTTTCCCCACTGTAGTGCGATCTAGGAGTGAGAATATTAAAGTATATAGAATATATAGAATATATATCTATATTAACAGTACACTAACTCTTAATATCTAAATATCAAAATACTTGCCCTGTAAATAAAAGGGCTCTAACTCAGAACACACAACTATGAAGAATATGAGATAGGAAGAGACTAAAGGCCTAAAAAAAACAACGCAGCCACTTATAACTACTTACTTAAACTATCTAAATATCTAACTCTGAATATCTAAATATCTAACTATCTATCTAAATACCTAAATATCTAAGTTAAGCTTTTTAAACAAGTTTTAAGAGAGAAAAAACAATTTTCACTGGCCAGAGTTGGTGAATGTCAGATCAAGTTGCAGCAGCAAACGAGATCTGAGGGAAGATCAAGGTGCATCATGGGATAGGGAGTTGGCCTCGAGCTGGTTGAAGACCTCGAGCTTTTACAGTTGGCCGAGTCGGAGCTGAGGATCGGCTCCAAACCCATCAGTAAGAATGAACGGTGAGATAGAACAACTTCACAGGATAACTTTGTATGCTAAACTGAGTTACTTGAAGAATGCCACATTGTCAGTAGTGAAAGTGAAACAGAATGCATTAGATTTAATAGACAAAAAGTAAAAAAATAATATTAGGGAATGTATTTATGAATTCATTAGTTGACCAAGTGACTGCTTGTAGCCACTGCCTAATACAGTGCAGCTGTGTTATAATACCTGGTATTATCTGATATAATCCATAGCTGCATAATATAGGCACATATATACATAAAGTTGTAAAAAAGGGCAAGATATGCTAGTTAGATAACAGAAAGTGCTACTGCCCCCCATACTGAAGCAGGTGCATTTTGCTTTGCTGAATAGGTAGCTTCTTTGTTATTAAATTAAGGTGTTTAACCCCGTGCTTCTTATTCCCATTGTTATCATTAGCTCTAGCAATATCATGTGATTCCAGTCCTTTCAACAGGCAGTTAAAGGACTGGTCAGTGAAATACCAAAACAGTTATGTCTATAAATGAACAGGGGAGTAAGGGGCAACAAAAGACATGTTTGAACATCATAGGAGATTAAGTTTGAGGAACAGAGAAATGGGTGAATGAATATCCATTACAAACATTCATTTAAACTCAACAGGAACGTAAATGTAAACAAAGTATCAGGAAAAATGCGTTCAGACTAAAGGTAAAAAAGAATTGTGGAAGGTGATGGGGCATCACATAGAGAAATGATGAAGAAAGCAAACCATATTAATAAGAAAGGGAAGACAAAAAAAAAACAGAAGACCTATGAGATGATGAAGCATGTAAAAAGTCAAAGAAAAATATTAATTTCTGTACTGTTGATACAGAGTAATGTATATATGACAGGCATCACAGAGATACATTCAAACAAGACAGATTCTGGGATCTAAAAATATATAAAAAATAGAGGTGGAGTTATTTTTATTTTACAGAAGGACTCTAATGTGTGCATTTCGTGAGCTTTTCTAAGAATAAAGAGAAACAGTGGGTTATAGATCTGTTCCCAGTGCATTAAGCAAAGATTTATTCCCGGAACATTAAGCAGCCCTTACTTGGTTGTGAGTACAGGGATTTTGATAGTACTTTGGAAAGGGTAGGATAATAACTTATGCAGTCAGCAATTTGCCTTTCCAAATCTTCCATGTTCGTATAAGTCAAGCTGCAAGAGTATGTGCACACCTGTCACATTTAGTGATGTAAGTATAAGGTCGGCATGTGAACACATTTTATACAGAAGAATGGTTTTAGTTAAAAGAGTTAGTTTTTAATATTGCAGTGTGCTAATTTTACCCAATCTATGATGCACTGGGGGATTGCAAGTGCTTTAGTTAAATGGCATTATTCATTATCAGCTGCTATAGACAGTATTATAAATAAGCTATTTATGCTACAGCATTGATAGTTTTTCCATACCCTTTCCCACTGACTGTGTCATACTTCTCAAGTCCAACATGCCAGCAGAACACCAAGGCATGAAATTTAATCAAGTGAGAGCAATCAGTATAGCACAACTTCACATATTACCTTCTCTTCCAGAATAAGACATGGTAAAAATCAGCAGTACCAACGAATTTCTGGCCTGGTAAGGTATGACTTTTTTGTGGGAACAATACAATGTCATTGTTTGTTGTACTTTAAGGAAATACTTTTTATCGAGCCAGTCTCAGAATGTTCTGTCAGAGATCGTAGTGGGCAGTAGCTCAACACAAGGATTTACCTGCGACAGGTGGAGGGGTGGGGAAAGGTATGTTGTGTGAGAGCTGCATATAACTTAACAGACCCAAGGAATTGTTGCTGTTCTTCTGTCAACCTCCACATATGTTACTATACCTGTATGAAGACCCTGAAAGTAAGCTCAACTAAAGATTATGGCTGGGATTCATAGGTACTTAGATATCTATATATAATGTAAAATATTACAACTGTTAATTGGGAATGTTGGGCTAGGTAGTAATGGCATCATTTTCAGAAAAGCTCTAGCACAAAACAGCCAAACAGTTATTTTCACAACAGGAACAACTAGTAAAATATTCGGTAAGAGTAATGCAGCAAACCTGGAAACCTCAAAATATAAACTATGTAGATGCACTTGCTATATAAAACAAAGATTACCTTCAACGTAATACCAAGAGGACAGATTAAGGGGAGACAACCCCCCAATATTGGCTCCAATGAGCAGCACTCATGCATACTTTACTTTGCACTCCACTATGGACTAGCGCAGGGTAGTATATTTATATGACAGTGTTTCTCCCAGACTTCACAGAGTAATTAATACAATCAATGTGTTTACTATAATATGTATATAGCCATGTGTTGCTGACACATCCAACCAGAGGCAAGGCATCTGCTTGTGATGCTAACAACATGGGTTCAAGAACAGACCAGGGCTATACTTATGTAACTGTGTAATATGTGAAGTTAAAATAAAAAGAACAAAGAAAAAAGTAAAAGAATAGATTGGAGCTGCTGGGTAGAGTAAGCTTGAAAAAAAGACAATCTGCTCCCATATCCCTGCCATGAAAATTCTGTGGATGGTTTGAATAATTATTCAAAGGTTCAGCATGAGTCATTCTTGAGTTGACTACTTCACAAACTCGTGTATTTAAGTGTCATCCCCACACCCCCATGAAGACTGTCTGCTTTGCACTTGAATAACTTCATGCTATTTGGAATTCTGCTCAAAGGGGTTACCTACTCATGGATTAGAGTCTGAACTAATACAAAAAATAATCTGACTCTGACAAGATTACACAAAGAAATCAAAGAAAATGTAAATTTTGAGTATGTGAACATAGCATAATTTGTAAACTACAGGGCTGCAGTGTTTAAGGCATATTATGTCTTGTAATGCTTAGTATACAATGAACAATTATAAACCACTAGTTCCACTATGTCTGCTCAAGACAACAATGCATAAAACATAAATATACAACAAAGCTAGCTCTTTTTGTACAAGTTACAACACTGTGAAACTTGTATCACAGTTACTCAAGCTTGTGAAAAATATGAGTGAATGCCAAAAAAGTTGTCTTTTTTTACAGGGAGACCACCCCCCTGTCTGTACACATGGGGGAGTGCAAGCCCTCCATACACACCATCTCAGATGAAGAGTTACCACTGACAGGCACTGTGCAAAGCCTGCCTCACTCTTCCTCTTGGGGGGGGGGGGGACTACAAGATCAGTCCACCCACTATGTTCACACACACACAAACACACATTAAAATCTTACTTGTTTTTGTCTTGGGGTAGAGTAAGATGAGGAATACAAGATGCCAGATGCTGTGCTCAAGCAATTTTGATAGGAAAATTTGTGAAAACCAGGAAAAAACAACTAAACAATAGAAATCCAAGGATTCCGAAGGTCAATGAAGGCTGGTGAAACACCACAAATTTCTTTGGCTTACACACAAAGTTTTATTAATGCTTTCATCAAAATGACTTCCTCAGAAAACGCTCCAAATAATACTGAAAAGGTTACTCACAAACCCATATAAATAATAAGTCAATTAACCAATTAAATAATTAATTGAATAATTAAAACTGTACCAAGTTGAACAGTTCATACAAATTTAAAATAATATTAACAATCATCAAACTTTAAGACCTTTAGCTTCCTATTTTTTAAAAAAAACATTTAATATTTATAAATTCATTAAGACCAGGTCTTCTGTCATTTTCCAGCTTGATGTGCCACAAGGTTTCCCTCTGCTCTAAAACATTCTTATAATCCCCTCCTCTTAAATCAGATAATACTACTTCCAAAATGGAGAAAGAAACTTTTTGTACTTAGTACACTCCTTGGTGTGTCTGAATAATGCATTATTAACATCCTTGGTCTTGATGCCGCACATGTGCTCTCTTATATGTTCCATCAAAGATTGGGTGGTCATACCGACATAAAATGCATCACACCCACTACAAAGACTGATGTACACTACCCCCGTGATCTACAGGGTACGTATTCTGGTACTTTAATAGTGGTTTTTAAATGATTCAACAAAACAAAGGGACCCTCCGAAATGAACCTGCAAAAATTACAATGGCCGCACTTCTACATGCCATTTCTAGTCATAGATGTACCAATATAATTGCCCCTTTTGGTAGTATAATCTGCAACAACTTCTTGATGTTGTAATTATTTTTATAAACAAAACTAGGTTCAGTCCCTAATATGCTAACCAAATCAGAATTATCCTCCAAGATTCTCGAATTCCTTTGGACTATTTCTTTGATGAATGTACAATCAACAGTCATGTCCAAAGTACAGACTGGCCCCTCCTTACCATTTTTCTTCCTGTCAAGAGTGTTGATTCTACTTTGAAATGGTACCCTAAGAATGGGGGGATACAGCCTTTCCCTATTACTAAGAACATATTGTTTTGTCTTCTCAAGATGTTCAACAACATACCCTCTTTTCAAGAACATGTTAGTTATCACTTCAAACTCATATAATAAATCCAAATCCTTGGTGGTCATTCTACTAGCATGTATATACTGCCCTTTCGGTATATTTTTCTTGATAAAACCAGGATGATTACATTTATTGTGTAAATACCCATTTGTGAAAGTTTCCTTTCTATGTATTTTACTATGTAGTTCTTGTACTTCCTCATCCCAACCAAGGAGACATCCAGAAAATTAATCTCGTGACCATAAGCGCTGACAACAAACTTTAAAAAGTCGGAAGCTTTGTTTAACCCATGAATGAATTGTTCAACTATACTTTCACCCCCTTCCAAAATAAAAAAACAGATCGTCCATAAATCTAGAATAATAAAGTACCTTAAATTTCTGTACCAAGGTAGCCAAAACAGTACTTTCCCAGAAAGCCATGACTATGTTGGTATACACTGGACCCAAAGGCGACCCCATGGCTACCCCTTTGTTTTGTTTATAAAAGGTGCCATAAACGACACAAAAAATTAACTTGATTTTGTCCTAAAGAAGTGTTGTTACTTAAAAATGCTCTTACTGCCTCCACACCTTCATTGTGAGGGATACTGGTAAACAAAGAAATAACATCAATGGTTACAAATGTATGTCTTGTTGTATCGTATTCAAGCAATACAAAAAATTCCCTTAATTTGTCCAAAAAGTCCCAGGAATCTTTCAAATAAGAGGACAATTCCTGTACCACTGGATTAAAAAAGAGTCAACTACAAGGGCCATACCCTCAGTAATGGAATGAGGGGAAGACACTATTGGTCTAAATGGAGGATTCCTTAGGTCTTTATGGACCTTCGGAATGCCAAATAGTATCCCTATTCTTGGCTTCTCAATCAAACAAAAATTGTACATTTTTATGTCCATCTGATTGTTCATTAATAATTCATACAAAAAAGTATAAATCCCCTTGTAACTCTTGTTGATTTGGGAAACATTAGTTACAACATACTCATCAACATTATTTAGTAATTCCATCATGCCCCTATAGTATTGTTCATAGGACATGACCACAATGTTGCCCCCTTTATCACTTTTCATTAACCTTAAATCTTTATATCTTCTTAACTCATGTAAAGCTGTTCTTTCACTTGTAGTTAAATTGTCATACCACTTCCTGTCATTACTAGTTAAACAGTCTTTCAAATCCTTTAAACACACTTGTTCAAACACTTTTATAGTCTGGTGCAGATTCGGAGTAAAACAAGAAGGCTTAATAAACCCCCCTGGATCAGTATTGACATTATGAAACAGATATTGCAAATTTAATTTACGCGTATATTGTCTAAAATCAACTGCTGTTTTATAATATTCAGCTCGTTTGGTGGGAACAAAATTAAATCCAAACTTCAAAACCTTAATTTGCTCATCAGATAAAATAACATTAGACAAATTAATTATGTTAGAAGTCTCAGTACTGTCCCTTACTGTTCGTCCATCGAAGATTCTGAAGTTGTTTGCGCCCTCATCTTTATCGACCTCAATCTGCCTGTCTTCGTTTCCCTCTTGGATAAAAAACTTTAGATCTGGCCCCACCAAAATTACTGGCTAAATTGCCAGAACTGGAACTGGATGAGCTAGTGTTGGTGTTCTCTTCCACTAGCTCTTGTTCTCCATTGCTGCCCTTTTAGCATTGTAAGACTAATGGTTCACTACCCTCAACTGAAAATAACCTTGGCCGAGGGTTGGGAGGTTTGATTGGCTGTTGGTTCTATTGATTCTCCCGTAAGGTCGACCTTTAAGCCCAACAAAACTGTTGGACCTTGAAGTTTTACCATTATGATTAAAAACCGGGAACCCCTTATTTCTCTTTTCTTTCTGAAACAAAGGGTCAAAAGACTCAAAGGCAGTTTTGTTCTTGTAAGCCATTACATCACGTAACAGCTTATTGTGCTTTCTAGTGATCATATCGTTTTCATGCTGCTCCACCTCACCCAAAACCTGCTCATATGTAAGGTCTTCCTTAAATTCGTTAGACAAGGCAAACACTTCTTCATCTGCTGTCAAAATTTCACCCTTTAACATGTTCATTTTCTTAGAGTTGTTATCAATAAGTAATTTCAGTTGATAAAGTCAATAAGTTCATTAAAAGAAGGGTCATTGGAATCTATTCCATTCGGACACTTGAAAAACCTCAACCCCTTCGGTACTATAGAAAGTTCAATACAATGTTCAAAGTACTTGTTCTCAAGATCGAGGGACCTATACTTTTTTAACATTCTACATAGTCTATCACATTTATTGTGATATTCCTCCACTTTTGCCCTAGTGGTTCTATAATCAGCTTTGTTAAAAGGGTCAAATCGATTATCTAAAACTGAACAAATATTGTTGTACTGTAACTGTCCATATTCGCTGTCGGTAGACCCCCTAAGGGGTACTGATGGATCTTTTATGTTTAATTCGACAACTGTCACCTGATCATCATCCAAACTGCCTGGCCATTCTCCCACTTCACCTTGTTTAGAGGCCAATATTCTTAAGGATTTTTAAATATCGGCCATTGAAGCTAATAATAACTTTAATAAACCTTAATAAACCAGAATCGTTCGTAGAAGGAGTTGGATGCAAACTCATGTCCAACAAACAATCATTCACCACCTTGGCCATCGGAAACCACACCGTCCAAGACTGCCAACTAGAGAAAACTGTGAAAACCAGGAAAAACCAACTAAACAATAGAAATCCAAGGATTCTGAAGGTCAATGAGAGCACGGGTACGGCATCAAGAATGTTAATAATGCATTATTCAGACACACCAAGGAGTGTACTAAGTACAAGAAGTTTCTTTCTCCATTTTGGAAGTAGTATTATCTGATTTAAGAGGAGGGGATTATAAGAATGTTTTAGAGCAGAGGGAAACCTTGTGGCAGATCAAGCTGGAAGATGACAGAAGACATGGTATTAATGAATTTATAAATATTAAATGTTTTTTTAAAAACTAGGAAGCTAAAAGTCTTAAAGTTTGGTGATTGTTAATATTGTTTTAAATTTGTATGAATTGTTCAACTTGGTACAATTTTAATTATTCAATTAATTATTATTTAATTGGTTAATTGATTTATTATTTATATGGGTTTGTGAGTAACCTTTTCCGTATTATTTGGAGAGTTTTCTGAGGAAGTAATTTTGATGAAAGCGTTAATAAAACTTTTGTGTATGCTAAAGAAATTTGTGGTTTTTCACCAGCCTTCATTGACCTTCGGAATCCTTGGATTTCTATTGTTCAGTTTTGATAAGAGCTTGAGTGCTCCAAACAACTGCCTGTACGCCTAAAACAGCACATCATAAATAAGTGTGGCATGTAACAGATGACCCCTTACAGCAAAACTTCTCCCTCTCCAGATGTGAATCAGAAAAACGTGTATCTTTATGTAGGATATCTGCATACTGCTATATTGCCATTGAAGCATACACTTTGCATACAATGGAGAAACTGCGGACTCAGTGTTATTCAGAATTCTAAGAACCACTGTAGCAGAAGAGGGTTGGGAGGTGGTTAGGAAGCATACAGAGATGATCTAGATGGATCATCTCCCCTGCAAAGTTAACACATTCAGCAAACACACAGAGATGCTATAGATGGATCACCTCCACTACAAAGTTAAGACATTCAGCAAAAAAAAAAAAAAAACAACAACACAAGACAGCTGTTCAGGAGAGGGACTAGTCTGTTACTGAGGAGGCACCACCTTGCTGTCAGTCATAATGTTATAGCACACCACTAAGCAGCCTTCATGACTATGAATCTAGAGGTTTTGTGTGCAGCACAGTGGAATGGCCATTTGCACTCCTTTGCGCCATGTCTTCTTTTATACCATAGCTTAGCATAAGTCAGTCCCTTACACATAGCTGTGCAGTGCAGCATAACATGTGATTTGACATGCATGACTTACACTGTAACACCGCATATTCCACTGCATAGCACATATATGAGACTTGCACCTGTCTGAACTATGAGTGTTTATTTTTAAAGCCAATATTTACTTTAAGATGGAATAACACAAAACAGACAAATTAGTAAGACTTGGTCTAAAGTAGTCACATTTTGCTTGTAACATGAGTAGCATGCTGCATGCAGCTCTGCAGAAGAATGTTTATTGGGCTGGCAGGGGGAAGAATAGATGAAATGATCCACAATAAACAGAACATTTGCTTTTACAAAGAACAGAATGTGAAGAAAGATTAAAAAATATTGGAGTTCAAAAATAAATGACTGTTTGTTGTAAACTGTACAAGAAATAAGGAATTAAAAAGCTTGATTTCAGACAGTAGCTTAGTGCATACAGGCGGAACTAATGGGTGTGTATGCATGTGCATGCATATGAACACAAATAGTAGAACCCCTGTATGGCAATTTGTTCAAGGAAGCATAGTTAGATAATCTAGGAAATTACAAAAGATGAGAAAAATGGGGTCTATATCATTTCAGCGAAGTGACAGTTCAGCGAACGGCATTTCATTAGAAATGCCGCTTATTGAAATCTGCTCTTGTGGGGGGTGCACCCCCCCACACACACACACACGATATATATATATATATATATATATATATATATATATATATATATATAAATATATATACCAACTCCAAGATCTCACTACAGTGGGGAAAGGGCAAATTTCCCAATCCTCGCTGTACCGCGATCTCGGTATAATCAGTTCAATTTTAGTGAACCGAAAATGCTGTTCGCTGAACTGATTTTTCGCTGAAGTGATATAGACCCGAAAAATGACCCTGTATTAAATTCTATAATGGGGTAGACTACATAATATGTTTCTGATTGATTAAAGCTGGAAAACTGACATTAAGTATAGGATCTATCTAAATCAATAACAGAATAGAAACTTGAAACTGAAAGATAGTTTATCCCTCTGTCAAAATGTTGTAAAAAATACCACCAGGACAGCTTTGGAAAGAAAGAAAGAAAGAAAATAGACTTTTTGAAGATTATTACCTGCCATGGTTACAAGATAAAAAAGGGAGGGGGAGATGGAAAAACTTTCCATTTCTGAAATATTTATTTTCTACTGAAGACAGATGTGAAGGACAGACTAATTTTGGAAAAAAGCCTTATACAGCAAAGCTGAATATTTTAGAGGAAGGAGCAGAAATAAGTAAAAATCCACAGGACACTTGAGATGCACTTAAAATAAAAATACCAAAACAATGTGTCTGTTGATTAAGACTGATGATACTTAAGAAATGAGAAGCAGGAAATAATGCTTTCATAGTATACTGCAGAAAGTTTTCTGGTCTCACATAAAATATAAAATATTGTTAAGAATTGGAAAGGAGAGAGAACTTCATTTAACAAGAAAAGTGAACTGGAATAATTTCAGGCTGGGAAAAATAGATGTAAAATGTGACAAGTCCTGGTAGACAGACACACAAAAGGGTTCTAATATGCACAAAACTGAGCAAGCAGTGTTTTAATTTTGAAGGTAGCTTTCTGAACAAAGTTAAAAATACAATCTGAAGGAGCTGTGAGACTTTGCTGGACCCCACCCTTACCTGTTAACTGTACAAACGTCCATGTACAGCAGAAAGTAGCAGGATAGCCTTACAAGCTGTACATAACATAAAGAGCAACAAATTAAGGGGACCTGAGAGAAAGAGAGAGAGAGAGAGAGAGAGAATCAGCACATTGGTAAATGACTGGAAGAAAACAACATCTGTATTTTATCTATAATTATGTCTGAGGAATATTATGGGGTTCGGAGGACTGTTTGAAGAAAATCTGAAGCTACAAATGCCCTGATCTTTTGTATCACTTGTATTACTGTACTGAACCTATAATTTTATGTAAGAAACAGCACACACGGATTATAAATCTTTAACTGCGTAGAAGCTGGCCTAGTTTAATATGTATAAATGGACTGTCTTTCAACAAAGAAAACAGTTTAGTATATTTTTGTAGAGGAACACCTGCAGCAACATTATTAAATGATCACATTTTATAAAAATGGATGCTAGAAACCATTTACAGACCCTGGAAGTCATAATATTACAGAACAGATGGAAACTCGAAACAGCAGTGAAAATGGCCAAAAAGTAGATTGAAAAAAAAAATCAAATATAAGTGTTAAGCAATTTATGATTTGTGATTTTTAATGACTGTTCATTCTAGAGACGTTGATTTCATCTACTCATTTTAGTCACAAAGACAATGCTAAGGAACAAAATGTAAATATTTGGGCAGGGAAGGGAAGTAGGAGCTGAAATAAAGATTGAAGTAATGAATAGCAAGCATGACAAAAGTTGTTATAAAGATCATTGTCTGTGATGTTAATGGATTTACTAATCCCTTAAATCCCTTAATAACAAATATATTAAACTATATTAAAAATACTCTGAAACAATACTGCAACACAAATGAAGTTATTTACGATGAAAGAGAAGGAACATGTCAGGTTTTGCTATAAATAAAATATCCATATATAAATAGTGATATAAGGAAGTAGGCCGTTAAGTAGTATATATCAAAGTATGGATATTGAGCATGGAATGATAATGTTATTTGATCAGTGATGTATTAATTATTAAAGAGAAAAACTATATCAACCCAGCTCTTAGCACACACGCACATACACGCATGGCATCTAATCACACTGCTGGAGATCCAGATGTGGCAATGTACACAGATTACTGGCACTGGTAAAGCTGACTGAAGAGGGAGGAATGATGAAGTAACCCATGGCTCCTCTTTTTCCTGTTAGGAAAGGTACAGAGTTGTTGCTCTTTATCTCTCTCTTCTGATGCCTTGAAGCTTGGAGTGCTTGGCAGTACATTATCCCAAGAATGCAAGCCTGTTCCTTTTACACTTGGAGAGGTTTGGGAAAGGTATGTTATTTCTTCAGTAGTATTATTTCAAGATGGACTCAAGGAAGGACAAGTGTTCCTCATGACAGTGATAGTTCTATGAAGACATAGGGTGCTCCTCGTCACACTGATGACATCGTGAGGACATAGGGTGCTCCTTGTCACAGTGATGGCACTATGAGGACACAGGGTGCTCTTCATCACACTGATGGTTTTGTGAGGACATAGGGTGCTCCTCATCACACCGATGGCATTATGAGGACGTAATGTGCTCCTTGCCACAGTGATGGTATTGTGAGGACATAGGGTGCCCCTCATCACACTGATGGTTTTATGAGGACATAGGGTGCTCCTTGTCACAGTGATGGATTTATGAGGGCATAAGGTGCCCCTCATCACACTGATGGCATTATGAGGTCATAGGGTGCTCATTATCACAGTGATGGTACTATGAGAACATAGGGTGCCCCTCATCACAGTGATGGTATTAAGAAGACATAGGGTGCTCCTCATCACAATGATGACACTATGAGGACATAGGGTGCCCCTCATCACACTGATGGCATTATGAGGACATAGGGTGCTAACTGTCACAGTGACGGTGCTATGAGGACAGAAGGTGCCCCTCATCACAGTGACGGTATTAACAAGACATAGGGTGCCCCTCATCACAGTGATGGTACTATGAGGGCATAGGGTTCAGAGACAGAGGGATCCCTAAAAGGCATGAAGAGATGGAATGGGAAAACAGAATATCTAAAGTGGAGAGCTTAGTCAGCAAGCTAACCTACAAAAAAAGTCTTTAAAAGGGGGATGCATAGGCTTCTCTGCCTCCTAACAAATTATTAAAAACACCATTTTATAATCTTTGTTAGCAAAGACACAGACATATCAGTTGAAATGGGTGACTGTGCACAGACTCTGCAATATGTAAATAAGATTATTAAATATTAAATGTGAAAATGAGCGACTTAACCATGCACACCTTAATGATAAACCCGTTTCTTCAGAACTAAATAAAGAAAGGGGTAACAACTGAACTGTAACAGATACAAAGATAGGGAAGAACAAAAGTTAGACAAGAATATTTGGGAAAAGACCTTGCAGTATATATGTCAAATTGGATCCCTCTCCAAACAGAAAAGAATATATGTGGAAAATAAGGAAAACATGTTATGATACAAGGGAGAGAAAAACAAATATGATAGAAGTGATGTGAACTGCAGAAATGAGTAAGTGTACCTGTAAGCTGAACCTCTAAGTATTTTGTGCATCTATATTACATAATCAAACTTTTTAAAGTCTGAATGTCATATGGTCGACACCATATGATCGAACTTTTAAAAGTTTGAAAATGTAATAACAAAAAATAAACCAAAGGAAAAAAACCTACCTGAATGGTTTAACCAGGGGGCAAGCCCCCCTGCACCCCCCACACCCCCGCCCCGCTCTTTATATATACCAACTCCGAGATCGCACTACAGTGCAGAAAAGGGAAATCTTCCCATTCTGCACTGTACGGAGACCTCTGTTGAAACGTTTGAACTTTTAAAAGTTTAATCGTATGGTGTCGACCATATGACATTCGAACCTTTAAGAGTTCAACAATGTGATATAGACCCGTATTTTGTTAATATATCTGGTCAGTGGGGAGAAACCAAGCATCAGCTAGATGAGTGGTTTACAGAACAGGTATAGTCTACTTCAGATGAAATAATGTTTGTTTTGATGTTCACATGTATAGTAGATCAGCAGAAAGTACCTTACAGAAAATATTAACAGTGTCATCTTTTAAGTCTACAATGAGGAGATATGTGCTGTAGGAGCCATTTGATAGGAAGGCTTGTTAGATATAATGGCACAGTTTTAGGTAACAGAATCTTTTATGCACTTCCCCACAGAAATGTACATTACCCCTATATCACTAGGTGGTTTGCAAACTGGCTCACAGATAGAACCCACAGTGTGAAAGTAGCTGACTCCAAGTCAGACTGTCGACCAGTCATGAGTGGAGTCCCAGAGGGTTCAGTCCTGGATCCTCTCCTGTTTGGTATCTACTTCTCTGATGTCCAGGCCAACATAAAGGCACTCTGGCTGACAAAGTTCACAGATGATTGCAAGTTGGGAGCCATAATTAACTCCCCAAGTAATGTTGACATACTACAGAAAGGCCTCACTGAGACCAATGACTGGTGTCAGAACCATGGCCTTAAGCTCAATGCCAAAAAATCTGTCGTCATTCCTTTTGGGAAAAACCCAGTTCCCATGAACTACCACATTGATGGTAGTCCACTGAACACAGAAGGCATCATAAGAGATCTGGGAACACAGATTGACATCAACCCCTGTTTTGACCACCACATTGCCACTGTGGTCAGAAAGTCCTTCTCTGTGGCACATCTCATTACTAAGGGTTTTGCATCCAGGAAGAAAGAGGTCATTGTCTCCCTCTACTCTTCCCTCATTAGGCCAATCATCGAGTACAATGCTCCATTTGGCATCTACCTCTCTAGACACCTACAACAACTGGAGAGGCCGCAAAAATACCTCACAAAGCGGATCTTAGGCCTTAAACACTTGTTCTATATGGACAGACTCAAAAAATGCCAACTATTCTCTGTCTCATATCACCTATTTAGAGGCGATCTCTGCTTGACTTACAAAGCCATGTCAGACCCAGCTCTGTTAAAAATGCTACATCTAAAGAAATCCCAATCCCTCCGCACTACATGCTCCAGAGAATTTAACCTCATTACCACAATCAACAGAACAAGCTGGAGGGACAGGTTCATAACCCAGAGACTGCCCATGCTATGGAATAAACTTCCCACACATGTCAAGCGGAGCGCCTCATTGGCCGTCTTCAAGAGAAATCTTGATGAGTGGATGGGAAATAGAAAATTTACCCCAGGGATCACTCCAGTGGCTCTACTTAACAGAGGCACTGGGAACTAAGGTCAGGTGGCACGATGCCAGGCACGGCCGGCCTTAGGCATAGGCGAACTAGGTGACCGCCTAGGGCGCCGTAAAAGCCAGCCGCTTAAAGGGCGCAGTTTGTATTTATTTTAATTAACAAAGGTTTGCGCTCTTTTCGGTGCCCTGCTGAAGTGTAGCTGTAAGCCAGAACTATGAGGGAGGGGGGTCAGCGTCCTCTCACTTACTAGGACAGTTTAAAAAAAAAAAAAGAGTCTGCTGTATGTTATGTTTTGGGGATGGGCACGGGTGCCGCCGCTCCGGAACCATACAGCTGTAAGACCTGTAATAAAACGGACGCATGCGCTGAATTTAAATACGAAAGTGCGCCCTTCGTCATTACTGCCTGCCAGACTCAAAACAACAACATGTAAGCTTCCGTTTTACTTTATCTACTGAAATTCTGAAGCTTAAGGCTCCGTTTTACATTCTGCTGCTTAACTTAAGCAGAATGCAAAACGGAGTCTTAGCAGAATGTAAAACAGAGTCTTAGGCAGCATAAGGCTCCGTTTTACATTCTGTTTAGCTTAAGGCTCCGTACTGATTTATAAAAAATATAGTTGCTTATAGTGGACACACGTTAAACAAATACTTTATTTAAAAAAGTGAAGATTATGAAACATCCCATACAGTAATAGAGTATTCGTATTTTAATTTAGATAGTCATGTCACATTTAGATAGTCTTCTGTAAGGAAAACACATGTTGTGCTGTGTTTAGTGTAGTCAGGATTTCTGTAAGTAGGAATCAAGATTTATTAACTGTGAACATTTTGTTAGGCCAATTCTGAGTATATTAATTCCTTCCGTACTTTAGATAAAGTATCCATTACTGTACTTGAGAGAATACAACACATTTTTTCAGTAGGAGAATTTCAGAACCCAAATAACTTACTCTTTGCATTGTTTCTTACAGGCTTTTTAGAAGGAGTATGGCTGCATAGTAAAGCAAAAGTTAGAACAGATGCCCCAAAGCATTTGGTTCTCCAATTCAGTTCCTACGTTTTCTGTAAGTTGTACTTTCTTCCCACTTCTCAAAGACATATTACAGTTTAATTAGTGTTGGCTGTCTGTATGTGTTTGTTGTGTGAGAGTGAATGAGTGTATACATTTTGTAAGGAGTTGGTACCTCATTTAGAATTAGTTCCTATTTCCTGTACACATTGAATGCCTGAATAGGCTGTGGTACCCCTACAGCTCTGAAATGGATTAATCAAGTAATCGGAGAACACGAGTGAGTAAAAGAACAAATTTGGCATTGAATGTCTTCCAGAATCCTTTACAGCTTTCTACCTTGCATCTGAAAAAATATACCTACAGTGACTAATAGAATCCAAAGACTCATGCTAAAGATACATATCGGTAAAACAAATGGTTTGTTAATCAGCTGATTCTCAGAATATGGCAAAAGTATCTTAAGATATGAAAGACAGCATTATTTTACATGAATTTAAGTGCAGACTGAATGATTCCGCCAGACATAAATATGTTTCTCAGCAGTATTAGGGGACATAGATTTAGTGATGCCCATTTGTCTGAAATCCACACACTAATATTACTATATTAGTAAGTAATCACTAATGGGGAATGAAGATATTTTTTATGATGGCCAGAAGAACATTGAGTGAATGAAGACAATATTTAATTTTTATGTGTTAAGACTAAGGCTATGGTTTAGATGAAAAATGTCTCTGTAAAAAACACTAGATAGTATATATGCAAAGCAAATTATCATTTGGTTTTATCAGTAATATTACATCAAGCTGGGTGTTTAAATATGCAACAAGGAAATATATTTGCAGCATCAATGATATGTATTGGCTTATTGACAATGGCTGATGTTTTAAGGTAGTTTCCTGATTGCGTGTTGTTGGTACTTGTCACATTGTCAGTCCAGCTATCTGGAATTTTGTAAATAATTACATGTTATTTGAAAACATTAATATGATTTATATAGAAGTGTCACAGAAGGAGATACTGCCAGCCCAGCCAGGTATCTGGAATTGTGTAAATAGTTATATGTCATTTGTGAATATCAGCAGGATGCAATTGCTTATGTTACCACTATATTAGAACTGTATGTCATATTGCATAGACATGTATGCTGAAGAGATATTTTTATCCACTATTGTAATTGTTTAGATGTATGTATTTTAACAGAAGATTATCTTGCAAAATTTAAGAATAGTTGAGATTGAAGTACTTTGATGGGCCATAAACAAGAGAAGTTATCTTTCAGTTTCCATCAACAGGAGACAGGATGTCTATACTAGGGGACTTTCTGTGTTATTTTGTAAGTATTTTATTGTTTTATGTCTTCTAGCAGTTACAAACATCTGAAGGCTATGTATTTTCACAGAGAGATGTTAAATGCTACCAGCTGCAGTGGGGGGTTAGCATGGAAATTGAAGTCAGGAGACAAAAAGTGTGTCATGCAAGTATCCCAGCAGTAATATTTGACATTAATTTAAGAACTCTTTGCAAGAGTGATAGTGCATTTTGTATTTGACCTGGAAATCTCCACTCACCACTTCTGCCTGCTTGTTGTTCTGTAAGTAGGTTTTTAGGGCATAGTGATCGTTTTAGATTCAGGTAGGAGTATAGCAAAGTATAGCTTAGACGTTTTCTTTATTTATTTGAGACTGTTGTGCACACAGTGAACATTCAGAGTTTCATATCACAATTGTTTTATTTTGTTTTTGTTAGCTTAGTTAGTCACGGAGAGCAGGCAAACAAGTCAGCAAGGATTATGGCAAGCTGACAAGGAGCCCTTTGGCTGAGATGTGCCAGGCTAAAGGACTGGTGTATGCCAACCTGACTAAAGCAGAAATGATTACAGCTTTAGTCACAGCTGCATCACAGAACATCAACCAGGAGGAAAATCAGACTGGCCTTGGGAATGTACAACTCTCAGAAAATGGACAATTCAGCCTTTCCACAGAGAACTTAAAAATCCATCTGGAGATAGAGACTTGAACTGGAGGCCAAACATTTGGAAATAGAATCAGCAGAGAGACTGAGATGCCTGGAGGCCAAAAAGAATATGAAGCTGAGATGTCTGGAGACTGAGGAAAATGAGAAACTGTGATGTCTGAAAGCTGAGGAGAATGAGAAGCAGAGGCAACATGAGAAGGAGATGCTGACTCTTCGTCAGGGTCATGGAGGTAATGGGGAAGGGAATACCCAACCCCCAGAAGCAACAAGGGTCAGTACATTTCTTCCACAGTTTACAGAGAGGGATCATTGTGATAGTTTCATTCATATGTTTGAAAGGGTATGTAAACAATATAATGTTGACCAAGGGCTCTGGGTACGGGGTCCCTGACCCCCTTACACCATGGTAAAGCTGTAACTGCTATTTCTAAATTGTCTGATACTGATTGCTTAAATTATAATACTGTAAAAAACTGTCTGTTAGAATGTTTTGAGTTAATACCTGAAGCTTATAGGAAACATTTTTGTGAGCATAGATGCAAGGCAGATGAAAGTGTGCCTGAATATATTGCTGAACTAAACACTTATTTTCATAGCAAGGTGAGTAGATGTCAGGTCACCACTTCTGAAGGGCTGACAGACCTTTTAGTGAGGGAACAAGCCCTTAGCACTTTGCCTGAGGAGATGAGAGTTTGGTTAGCGGATAGAGAATGTAACACAGCAGCTGAGTTGGGGGAAAAAGGGAGACCTATACCTAGCAAGCAGAGCATCACTGTACAGGAAAGGGATACCCAGTGCTGTTCATGGGCCTAAGGGAACCCATGGTGGGCAGCCTAGACCACCTCAACAGAGTCTGCCAGTAGCAAGGGAAGCCACTAGTCCAGGTACACATCCAGGACCAAGGGTTAGATGCTCTAAATGCAACCAGTGGGGACATGTAGCATATAGATGTCCACAGAGGTAAAGTGGGGAACAAAAGGGAGAGCCAGTAAGTGGGATTAACAGAATGCCAGAAGTAAGTTGTCTCGAGACAACAAGGGTACCAAACTACCACAAGAGGTTATATCCTATCTTAGTAAATGGGAAAGAGGCCATTGCTAAGAGAAACACAGCCTCTGACCTAACCATTGTAAAGCCTGCAGTGGTTAAAGAGGAGTACCACTTGCTTGGGCAGTCTACTCCAGTCAGAGCTTTAGGAGAGACTGCATTCCAAATCCCTTTGGCTAGGGTTCACCTTGACTGGGAGGGTGCTAAAGGAAGTCAGCAAATAGGTGTGTTTAAGGATATCCCAGCAGATGTCCTGATAGGGAATAATTTTGATAATGCAATACCTTGTGTGCATGCAGTTACACACAGTCAGGCTTGAAGACAAGCATGTGGGTCTGGCAGCCTGGGGGAGACCCAGACAGTTGACATACTTGCAGCCAGGACTGGTGAGGTAATTACTTCAGGGAGGGAGCTACCCTGTAGCAGTGAGACTGAAGGTGAACCACAGCTGCTTGTAGGTACTGATGTTTCATTGCTTATTAAAAGAATGTTTAAAACTACAAATTTGAAACATATTCTAACAAGTGGTGCTGTATTATACAAGGAATATAATTCAATACAATCAGGAAAGTGAATTAAAGAATAAATACATGTATGCATGGCCCTAAAAAATGTGTGCAAGGAGTCTGTTTTGAAAACAGCCCAAAGGTAAATTTAAATCTCCACCAACCAGATGCATTTCTATAAATGTGGGTTTTCATGCTGTATCAATGAATGTGAGTTTTGCCATTTCAATGAATGTAAGTTTCAAGGACAGAGAAGTTTACTGCTCGTGCTAAGTCTGTTTTCATTGTGAGACTGTAATGTTTGTTTAGCAAATGGCTATCTGTGTTTATGCTACTTTATTTCAATATCTGTAATCATTGTAGAGGCAAATAGAACAGTATGCATGGTAACTGGTGAGATAACCAAATAATGGAACACTGGAATGGCTGAGGAGGGGGCTGCTGCTGGGGGTTTCTCTGGGGTGGTGGTCTATTACCCTTCCTAGGACTCTACTTGACCATGATCTGGCTCTGGTATTTCAAGTAGAAAATACATATGCAAAGGTAGCTGCAGTTTAACTACATTACAAGGTATCTTTTTCTTCCTAAGCATTTAAATAATTTAAGGAAATGACTGGAGTGGCTTTCTTGGGGAATGACCCAGTGGGTGTGGCTCAAATAGGGGTGTTTTATGTGTGGTGTGGGTGGGGCTTAATTTATTTCAATATCTGTAATCATTGTAGAGGCAAATAGAACAGTATGCATGGTAACTGGTGAGATAACCAAATAATGGAACACTGGAATGGCTGACTACTTCGCCTAGGGTGCCATTTTGGCTAAGGCCGGCCCTGATGCCAGGGTAATCCTATGGGCTAGGCTTGTAAAGGCTCCAGGGCCATTAGCCTAGTACACACCTATGAACCTGATATGGTAAGAATGATATTTGTATCAGAAAATAATTACAGGGTGGTACAAGACAGAAACATTAGCATGGACTACAGAAGATGGGGGGGTATTTAATTCCTGCAAAATAGATGCTGTTGTTGTATGAGTGAAAGTGAATACTTTTAGTTGGATTCATGGCAGAAAGAGAAGCCCTGACTGTGACCCAGGTGACCAAGGTTTAATTACTGAACACAATCAGACCCACAAGATGTCAGGTGGTAATAACAAATAAGGGCTGAATATCATCTTTCTATCTCATTTATGTTCTGCAGAGAAAGGTTTAATGTTTAGGGGTACAAATCTGCATATTTTTCTGGCTTCTTTATATTCAGGGCGGGGCTTTACTGCTTAGGGGTGTAAGTTCTCAGTTGACAACAGGATGTCCAGTCATGCATATATGACATTTGTCCATTGAGTATTGGGTGGTTTAGTGGTCAAGGCAGTACAAAAAGCTTCCTGCAGCAATCAGTATAGTCCCATGCTGAGTTACCTTTATTTTATCTCTTCTGCAACAACTCCCTGGCCATTAACACAAACATTTCCCCACTTGTAGGGTCATTCTCTGTGGTAGTAAGCTGGAGAGGTGTCAGGGTTGTCACAGTTGAAGATTGAGAAGGGAGCTCCAGGATGTGACTGATGGTAGGTGGCTGCAAGCAAACCAAAAAAAAACAAAAAAACAAAAAAATAAAAAAAATAAATAAAAAGGAAGGATGTGATATTTTAGATAAAGTTAATTAACATTTAACCATACTTGATACGAGTGATGTTTGTCACTATGGCTTCACTATCTTGATCAAATTTATGACAAATTAACAACATGTTGGGTATGGATTTACTTGTAAATATAATTTTCTTGGATTAAAAAACAAACAACAGAAGTACATGTCCCAGTGCTATAACTGCTGTGTTAATCTCTTTAACTCCCGTTTTTCTGTTATACACTAGTGACTGCTTAACAGAAGAACACAGGGTGTTGCTGCTAAGGGATAGCCCCACTCTGGGCTGGGACACGGAACCAGAAGAGTGTGACAGAGCTCAGTTTTATGTGCATGTATTTTCAGAGTTCTGTTTTCTACATGTGGTATTATAGCTGATGAACGGATAACCAGTACTGTTCTGGAGTATAAAATCATCTCAGCTATAGGTTCTGCTAGATTAGTCTAAGGTCAAAAGTACTTTGATGCATCATCATTTCAGAAAAAGAAAATTACCTGCAGTGGATTGTCAGTATGTAGAAGGTTTTGAACCTGAATAGTAGCCCACATGCAAATTGTATAACTCACAGAACAACGCTCATACTTCAAAAGTAGCAAGTGAAATTCTGTGCCAAAGTCACGAAGGAACTTACTCAAAGAACACATTTTGGCCTACGCATACATAGTGTTATAATTATATTCATATGTCAAAATCAGAAGTATACACTAACATGGCCCTTTCCCATGATGGCAACAGTGTTCTCTTTATGACTGCTATGCATTGTGTCAGCTTAAACACAGAAAAGCTACCAGAAATATAGGGTGAATGTGCAGATTGTAACAGTGACTGACTGACTGAATATTATAACTTTGTTTGCCTGTAGATCATCTTATGGTGATCTGTCCTGGTCTATAAAGATAGTAAAGCCTCCAGTAGGGACATAGTTACTAATGTGTATGTGTATCCCATCTATAATATATAAACACCCCTCCAAAAATTTGAGAAAACCCTGGCAAGGAAAAACAAATGCAATTATGCATTCTGTTCATAACATGGAAAGGAACACAGTGGTGCTGGATATAAAGGTGTCGTTTATTTAAAAGAACGTGAACAACATAGTTACACAGCAGTTAACCTCACAGAGTTTGGTTCCTAGCTAAGGTGTCTTCTGTGAGGACTGTGTGTGTTCTCACTGTGTGCTTTATTTTCTTTCCACATCCTAAATATGTACCATAATTGATGTGACATTCCTCCAAATTGTCCACAAGGGTGCATGGTGTGTGTGTGTGTGTGTGTGTGTGTGTGTGTGTGTGTGTGTGTGTGTGTGTGTGTGTGTGTGTGTACTACCACCCTACTCAAAATTACTTTTGTTGCCTTGTGCCAAGTGAATGCCCTCCAGATACCTGTGACCCTAAATCGGATGACAGTAGCTAATGAAGAATGAACGAATAAAAATAATTGTAAAGTCAAATCCTAGTACTAATGAATGTCTATTCCCTACTTTCATGTAAAATTAAAGTGAATATTCTTTTTAAACATCCCATGCACCAGCTATGTGTCTTAGGGGCAGTGCAAAATGGAGGCACACAGAGGTACACACACCCCTCTCCCCATGAAACTGTGTGCCACCTGAATGCCCCAGCCCCTGGAATACTAAACTTTTAGAAAAAAGTCTTTTTAAGAACATCCCCATCCTCACCTGTTCAGGTGAAAACCCAAGTGCAGCTGCTCACCTGTTCAGCTGACTCTTTCCCACAAACGCAGCCCTTCCCCTCCCACTCAGCTGACTTTCTTTATGCAGCAACAGAAAGCACAGTAAGCAAGCAGCACATATTATTTTCTTACACTTTACACTAGGAGCATTTTAGAACTGAAATCACATGAAAACAGAGTAATTAGAACTGCCTCAGCTAACTTTCTTTAAGCTTCAGTGGAAAGTGTAGTCTTTTGAAAGTACGCGTACATGAGAATGTAGAGTTTAGAAGAGGCTAAAGGAAATCAGTCTTTGGAACATAAACAAGCACATATACATCCTTACGCTTTACATCCAAACGCACATGGTAATCTTTCTCTACCTGGAGAATAAAATAAGAATTGTGTGTGTGTGTGTGTGTGTGTGTGTGTGTGTGTGTGTGTGTGTGTGTGTGTGTGTGTGTGTGTGTGTGTGTGTGTGTGTTCTCTTCCTAAAAACATGATCCTTCTTTATCCAAGAATGAAGGATATGATCTTTATGGTAAGTAAATGCCAGTCAAATTACAGTAATGTCCCAGCCATTACAGTTTTTCATAATTATCATTCAGAAAATAAATTTTTTTTGTAGAGGAGCACTGTTTGGTTAAGTGACTTGCTCAGTCACATAGTTCCCAAATGGAGGTAGAAAGAATTAAATTCTGTACCCTTAACTACAGAAGCCAGCCCATTAAGTGCTACAAGCGTTAATCTTCCATGCCAGTTGCAAGACTTCCATTTTTCTGGGGGGGGGATAAATCATTGAAGATTATAGTCAGTCAATGTCAGTCATTAGAGTTTCATAGATAACATTGTTAAAAAAATGCATGTCCATGCAATACCTGTTGTTGTTCTGATAACATTTTAAGTGAATTAGAATTTTCTGGCACTTAAGGCTCTGAGATGTTATTCAACTGCTTCCTGTAGTCAAAAGTACAGGGTTGGTTAAATATGCCAAGGTAGATGAGACTCAATTATTAATAGTTAAGATAGGAGGAGATGAGATAAAAATTGTGATGTACAACCAATCTACAGGAAAGTTTCAAGGAATAGATGATATTCCTGTGGAAGTTTGGAAGCTAGGAGGAAAAAATTAATAAAGATCTGGAAGGGTTTGTTTAACAGTGTTTTAAGCAGTAGCTGTAATACCTAAAGAGGGTAACAATTCATCATATCCAACTTCATACAGGCCCATTTCAATACTAAACCATGATTATAAAGTGTTCATGTCTATAATGGCTAAAAGAATGGCAAAAGTAATGCCAAAACTGACAGATATGGATCAGTGTGGTTTTGTGGAGGGGAGGCAAACATTTGACACCATTAACAAAACATTGATGATCCAGAGGGAAGCAGAATCTAAGAAAATACCATTGTTGTTGTTGGGTCTTGATGCAGAGAAAGCATTTAACATAGTAAGCTGGGACTTTATGAGCAGGGCAATATAAGCATTTGCATTCCCTAATAAAATTATAAAGTTGATTAGGAGAATATATGAGGGATCAGAGGTGAAAATTAAAGTGGGTGGGGTCCTCTCTGATAATTTCTGCTTGAGCAGAGGAACCAGGCATGGGTGTCCTCTTTCCCCTTTATTGTTTGCATTATATTTAGAACCACTGGCAAAGAAAATAAGGGACTTAGAAATTTAAGGATATAATTGGAATGGTAGTCAAGAACAGTTGGGTTTATTTGCAGATGATATTTTATACCTGACAAAACCAGAAAGAGAAATTACAGAGTTGTGGAATATTTTGAGACAGTTTCAGATCTTTTTGGGATACAAAATTAATGAAGCTAAAACAAAGGCAGTAGCGGTAAATTATGTACCCACACATGAATTGGTTCAGGAATACCCATATTTATGGGGACATGATATAATGAAGTATTTAGGAGTATGGATTAAAATGATTCTAGTGTGGCAGCTAAGGATATGTGGGAAGAGACTAAACAAAAGATAATACAACAACTAAAAAAAATAGAAGCTTTGTTATATGGATATGGATAATAAGATACAAGCAATTAAAATGTTTTTAGTCGATTTAGTCTTATACACAGGTCAGGTATATTTTTATCAACCTGAGGAGAAGCTGTGGACAGCAATAAATAAAGAGCTGAAGGATTTTATCTGGGAGGGGAAGACAGCAAGAGTCAAGTGGGATAAGCTGATTCTTCCAGTAGAACAGGGCAGATTGGGATTACCTGATTTGTAGGGGTATTTCAGAGGTACACAGATAAGGTTTCTGTACATAGCCCAAGCAGAAACCTATATTTCAAAGTGGAAAGAGATGATGATGAAAAAGGGGGAAGCTCAAGAAAGAAGGACAGACTGGGATTTTGGATGGAGGCCTTTAAGGAGAATAACAATAATCATACAGAATATTATATCCATAAAGTTGCAGAAAGTATTCTAAGAACTAAACCAACATGGGATTAGAGATAGGAGAATCTGCTGACAGGGATGACTGTGATTAGGGATCTAAACAATACTCAAGATGGGGATGGAATTTATTGGAGAAAACTGGCAAAGGAACCAAGGTATTGGGACCAATTAACTAGAGAGGGAAAGATGATAGAATGGGAAGACGCCAAGAAATTATTTAGACTACAGGTTAGAGACTGCCTTCCCTATCAGGGATTGATATCAAAGCACAGGCAAAGAGAAAAAAAAATGTGTGGGGGGTCCTAAATGAAAGACCAGGGCTGGTAGAGTTTTTAGTAGAATCTAGAACAGAAGCTGCCATTAAAAAAGGAATAATTAGTAGAGCATATAAAATATTGCAAGACAACTATAAGAATCAATCAGAGGAGGTTAGAAAGGACTGGGAAGAGAGACTGGATAAACAATTCACAGATAAACAAGGGCAGATATATGTATGTCTCCCAAAACACTTGCACCACACCACACTCATCACATAGTCTCACTAAATCTACACCACCAAAATCCACACATAGAAACACAAAAACATTCACGGAGGCTCTCAATAATAATCTGCTCAAGCAACAGAGACCTCCAAAGCAGAAATGCAAGCAACCTCCACCCCCAACACAACCCAAATGACACATAGCTCACAGACTCAGTGTGCCACTCAACCACAACCAATAAGGCAAAACAATGTACCCAACACACTAGTCATAGGTGACTCTATAGTCAGGCACACTGATGTCCCACTCACCAGGCTAAACAAGGAGAAGGTTACTGTCAGCTGCCTGTCGGGTGCTAGGATCCGTCACATAACCCAAGCACTCAGGTCACTCCACAACAAGTACAAATATGACTGTCATTGTCCATGTTGGTGTGAATGACCTGAGATGTACCTCTCTGGACTACATGAAAAGGGACATGGAAGAGCACTCTGATCTTGTAGCCCAGGCAGGTATGACCCTAGCCCTGAGTATCATTCTGCCATCACCCAGAATGATGCCGCAGTACAAGGACAAAATGATTGACTTCAACAATTGGCTAAGCTTCTGGTGCCATTCTAAAGGGATCCAGTATCTGTCTGCCTGGGATAACATGGTCGACAGACCACGATGCTTTGCCAGAGATGGCCTGCACCTGCCACCCCTGGGATTCCGGATACTGGCTAAGGTTCTTGCCGCCCCTATAATGCCTTTTTTAGGCAAGGTTCAAATGACAAATTCACCACTGTAACAGAAACAGGCAAGCAAAAACTGAGGGTGATGCTACTCAATGCTAGAAGTCTAAATCTCAAAATGCACTCACTCGAGGCACTCCTTAAAATGGAGAACATCGATATCTGTGCAGTGACTGAAACCTGGTTCAAGGCTCCAGAGAGCACCCCTGCACTACCAGGCTATAATACATGCCACTCTTTTCGGCCATGTAACCTGGACCGGAACACCAAAGGCAGAGATGTGTCCATATTCATTAAGGATATCACACCTCCAGGCTAGTTGCTCAGAATAATGCAGCCAAGGTTATCCAAGTGCAACTAACTCTGGGCAAAACTGCAATCCAAATTGTAGCTTGCTACAGATCACCCACCATGCCCCAGGATTCCCACTCCTCTTTTCTTGATGTACTCAAAAATATTAGGGTTCAACCAAACACCCTAATAATGGGCAATTTCAACTACCCCACCATTAACTGGGAAAACTACTCATGTACCAACTCCTTCACTCAATGCTTTCTGGAATTCATAAACTCCAATGCCCTGGATCAACTTATCCACACCCCCACCAGGGGCAATAATATCCTAGATCTAGTCATTACCAACATGAGTGACCGGTATTCCACACCTGAAGTCAATGCCTCACTGGTCCGATCCGACCATAAGCTAATTACCCTAGATATCCACATCCTGCCCCACCCCCCATTAAGGAAACCATGGTAAAAAATTTCTCCAAAGCCAACTTCATGCTTCTTAAGACAGAAGTGGTGAACTTCATTACACCCATGTAGATGGACAATACAGTTACGACTACTGAATCCTACACAACTGCACTTAATAACCACTTACATGAGTGCATGGATCATGCTATCCCAAACAGAACCAAGACATTATCCTCCAAAAAAAGGAAGCCAATCTGGTGGTCCCCTGCCATAAACAAACTGTACAACAGAAGGAAGAAACTGTTGCAAAAGAGAGTAAAATCCCATGAGTGGAGGAGCTCCTTGGTCAGCCTCAGTAAGAAGCTGTGATCCCTGATAAAATCCTTCAAAGCTAGTTACAAAAACAAAATTGCCACTGATTCTAAAGACAACCACAAAGCATTCTATAGCTATGTCAAGAATCTCAATAGCAACACTCAGATCTGCTCTGAGTTACAGCACAATGGCACTAAATATACAGACCCAACTGATATTGCCAACATCCTGGCAGATAGGTTCAGTGCTAACTTTACCCCCCTCTCACCCCCTAAAGAGCCCATCTCTATACCAGAAGAATGCAAAGTTCCTGTAATCATGGCTGCACAGGTAAAAACTACACTCTCCAAAGCCAAGAACACAGCATCCATGGGACCAGACAACATCCCAGGCTGCGTTCTACATGAACTACAGAACGAACTGGCACACCACCTAAGTATCATGTTCAATCATAGCCTCACCTCAGGCTTTGTATCTGCTGAATGGCGCACAGCGACGGTTATCCCACTCCACAAGGGGGGAGCCACCACGGACCCCGGGAACTACCGCCCCATTAGCCTGACGAGCCTGGTATGCAAGGCCATGGAACGTATCATCATGGAACTTATAAACAAAGACATTGGTAATCTCCAAACTCTGGACCCCACCCAGTTTGGGTTTGTAAAAGGCAGATCATGTCTCCTAAACCTGATAGACTTCTTTGAAGCAGTCCCCAAAGCCGTAGACAAGGGTAAGGTGGTTCACACAGCCTGTCTAGATCTTGCCAAGGCTTTCGACACCATCCCCCACTCTGGAATTATAGATAAACTCACTAAACTAAGTATAAATCCCTGTGTCACAAGATGGGTTGCCAACTGGCTCACTGACAGAACCCACACTGTGAAAGTAGCAGACTCCAAATCCGACTTCAGACCAGTGACAAGTGGAGTACCACAGGGTTCAGTTCTGGGTCCTCTCCTGTTTGGTATCTACTTCTCTGAAGTACAGGCTAACACAGAAGGTCTTTGGCTAATAAAGTTCGCAGATGACTGCAAACTAGGAGCCATAATCGAAGGTCCTAACGATGTGGACATCCTACAAAAGGGCCTCACTGAGACAGATGCCTGGTGTCAAAGCCATGGCCTCAAGCTCAATGCCAAAAAGTGCATTGTCATCCCCTTTGGTAAAAACTCTGTACCCATGAACTACAACATAGGTGGTAGTATACGTAACACGAAAGTGTGATAAGAGACCTTAGGACACAGGTGGACAGTAGTCTCTCCTTTGATAATCACATCGCCACAGTAGTCAGGAAATCCTTCTATGTGGCACACTTCATCACAAAAGGTTTCTCATCCAGAAAAAAAGAGGTCATTGTTCCCCTCTACTCATCACTCATTAGACCCATTATAGAGTACAACGCCTCTTTTGGTATGTACCTCACAAGACATCTACAACAACTGGAAAGGTTGCAGAAATACCTCACAAAGAGGATTACTGGCCTCAAACAGATGCCCTACGCAGACCGTCTCAAAAAACTCGAACTTTACTCCATCACATATCACCTGCTCAGAGGTGATCTCTGCCTAACATACAAAGCTATGTCAACCCCAGAGCTGTTGGACATGCTCCACTTAAAGAAATCCCAATCCCTCCGAGCTACACGCTCTAGGGACCTAAACCTTGTCACCACAATAAACAGAACATGCCGGAGGGTTAGATTCCTGTCCCATTGACTTCCCATACTCTGGAATAAATTACCTGTCTATATCAAACAAAGCTCCTTATTAGCACCCTTCAAGAAAAATCTTGATGATTGGATGGGAAATAGGAAATTCACCCCGGGGATCACCTCTGTGGCTCTGCTCGACAGTGGCACAGGAAAATAATTTTCTTGGGTGGCAAAAGCCAGGGTACCTTTTTGGCTGGGCTTGTATAGGCCCCAGAGCCGATAGCCTAGTACCTACCTATGAACCTATGAACCTATGAAATATGCAACAAAATCTAGAAAATTTAGGATTTTTACCTGAAAATGTTTGCATAAATATTTCTATACCCCATGTAGATTCCAAAGAATTTTTTCTCAGGCAGACAGCAAATGTTGGCGGTGTAACGGGGAAGAAAGAGGTAATTGGGAACTTATTTTCTGGGAGTGCAGTGAGTTGGCAGACTTTAAGGACTCCTTGTAGTATGCACTATCAGAGATGCTGGGTGGGCAGATTATTTGATGATGGAGATGATTCTTCTGAGCTATAATACAGAATCAGAATTGCCTAGACATGGTAAGGTCTTGCTGTGTCTAATAATGGCGGCTGCCAAAAAAGCAATTACCAGAAATAGAAATCAAGATCTAAATCAACTATACTAGAAGTAGTGAATATAGTAACAGAGATAAAACAATTGGAATTGAGATCTTTAGAAAAGGGTAGGGGCAAACTATACAGGAAAAAATGGGAATTGTGGGAACAATACATACAAGGAAGGAATGAGGTTTAAAAGGTGGCAGGACTTAAATGAGCTATGTAATGTTTGACTGAAAAAGATTGGGTAGTTTATAAGTTATGTGTAATGTTTGCAACTGGGAGTGGGTCAGTATGGTTTGTGATGTAAAATGCTTGCAACTAGGATTGTGTCGGTGTGATTTGTTTTCATTTGTATAAATGTATGATTAGCTATGTAGTAAGTGATGGTTTAATAAAGTTGTTTCTTGTTTATAAAAAAAAAAAAAAAAAAAAGAAAAAGAGTACAGGGTTTGAATCCTTTCACTTCCACTTGCGTATTGTGCAACTTTGAGCAAGTCACTTAACCAAACAGCGCTTCCAGGTCACCCCAGAGAAGGGACACTTTGCCCAGTGGGTTTACCTGGTTAACACATACATAAAATAATATATATTTGTCTCTTTTTTCTTCATTATTCTTGGCTTTATCCAAAATTCTTGAGCAAAGAAATTGAGAAGTATTTTGGTCTGTTTCTTGTATAATTTGTGACTTTCTGGCGAATTGTTGTAGATAGTGGTCACTAAATAATGACAAGCATGTGAGTTTCAGATGTCATATCCTTCAGAAAATGCTTGATAATGCAAATCTTTCTATTCTACCAACTTTCTAAGTATGTAAGAGAAATATTTAAAATCTGTTCTTAATTTTGTGCCCTTGTTTCTTCTTCTTGAGAGAGCAGTGGAGTTGTTGCAATGTATGGTTCTGACATCAGCAAGTTGAGGTACATTTCTGGGTCATTATTTATGAATTTATTCAATCACTTTATCTCAAGCAAATATCCAAGGTGTACAGTTATACAAGCAGCTGTAACAGGTGTGTGTGTGTGTGTGTGTGTGTGTGTGTGTGTGTGTGTGTGTGTGTGTGTGGGTGTGTGTGTCAAAGATCAAAGTATTAGCAATGTAATGGTTAGAATGAAGTGATAACTAGGATGGGGAAAACACTAAAGTTGTTTGTCACTGAAGATTTGTAACTTGAGATGCCAAGAGAGAATTAAAAAAAGTAATTTGCTTACTGTGTATGTGTCTGGAGGGCGGGTCTGGACTTTTTCAAGTTACTCTCAAGTCTCTGATGTTTTAAGATCTTGATGCATGGTAAAATACAATATATTACAACTGCTGTGTAACATTTTGCCCTATAAATAGTGTAAAAAGAAAATGTTATGTAATAAGCAAGTGACTGCTCTGACAAGAAAGAGAGACTGGGGGTATCAGTGAACTTTTTATAAGTATAAAGTCCACATTTTAATCATGGTGTGAGCTTCCTCCCTAGTTGTTAGTAAATGTGTCACATTTTATACATCACATCTGTACCACATTATATGAGATAGTGTAGTATTCAACATTTTGAAGGTGGAAGGTTAACTATAGCTGTAGTCTCTTTAATTCTTTTTCTTGTTGGTGTAATGGATGTCATGGAAGTCATGATGTTGTAAGCCTGCTTTTGCCTGAATTTCCTGACTGCTTGATGCTGTCTAGACTCTGTTTTTAGGGGTGGAGGGATGCTGCTTGGCTTGCCCACATGGGGCTTTGGACTTTTTCAACTTGAGTTGTTTCTCCTCCTTGTCTGTAATGGTTGAAGGACTGCATGCATCGTAAAACACACTACCAGGCTTTTATATTATAACTGCTGAATAACTTTCCCCCCTGAGAAATCATGTAAAAGGAAATATATTATTCTATAAGCAAATGCCTGTTCCGCTACACAATGGGAGACTTGGTATAAAAAAAAAAAAAAAAAGCTTGTTATAAGTATAACTGGCATTGTAACCATGCTGTGAACTCCATTCCTAGTTATTAATATATGTTCTACATTTTACCATTTGTTCCACCTTATGAGAAGTAGTGTTCCATTCTTTTATAGATTGAAAGTTGATTATGACTGCAGTTTCTTTGTTTGCTTGTTGGTGCTATACATGTTATATTAACGTCAGACTATATTAAACTGTCTGAAAATGACGAAGCCTTAGCATAAGAATTTAAGAGGATAAGTATAAGTTTTCAGTCTTCTGCTGAGACATGTTTATACACAGTTATAATAATAATAATCAAAAAATCATAGTTGCGTCATTTAAAATTCAGCACTCCCAAAAAATATTCATATACTGGAATGATATTCTAGACATTCACATTTGAGTGATACTCATACCTCCCAACTCTCCCCAAGTTTGCAAAATGTCCCTAATTTTGCTTCAGATATGAGAGCTCTGTGCCTCATATGTTTGATTTTCTAATAAATCACTCATTATTGCATTCAGTAAGTAATGCCAGTCAGTAGAGTTTTATACTTATTATTGTTCAAAATATGCATGTTGATGCAAAACCTGCTCTATTAACTTTTTAAGTGAATTGGAGTAGTTTTTAAAAATGGTCCCTAATTTTGTCAGTCCCCCCACCTTTATTTTTGTCTTTGTCCATACTGCTTGATCAAATAAATTAAGCAGTATAGTGCTACCCAAAAACATTGTGATATAAATTATTTCTATAGTTGCTGCTTCAGCAAACCAAAAACAGAGTACTGTGTGGTTCTTGCTGCTGCATTTATTTGGTAGTTTTGTCTTTCTCTGTGTTGTTATCCTTGGAGGGGGCTGGAAATTTAACATCATGTTTCATGTATAGTTGCCACTTTATGTCAGTTATGTTATTATATCTTTGTGGTCTATTTAATGCATCGGCATTGATAGGTGATTATTATATTTCAATGGGCCTACTGTATTTTAGATCTTCAAAGTCTTTTTTCCAGAATCCACTTCAAGCCCCCTTTATGAGTCATTCTAGATATAAGGAAATCATTTTTTTAACTTCCTGTAAACAGAATGGCAGTAAAGTGAGTCACACATATCTTGCACAGCCTCTGGCACCTATTTTCAGTCATTTTTGCTTGAATTGCTCAGATATGTGTTCTCAGAGCAGCTCTTAACTCTGTAAATTAGTTGTAAATACTCAACAAAGTAAACTAGCTCAACTGCATATTTTATGGCTTCCAATTTTCAAACAACTGTTTCTTGAGGTGCCAAAATTATCACTGTAATCCAGGAGCTGTTAACTGATAGGGAACAGTAGCTAACTTCAACAAACTTTCTAACAGATATTTAATTTACCTTTGCTAATCACCAGAGTTTGCATGGGGGAGATGTGTGTTTTATATTGAATGTTGGCAAAATATGCTGTATTTGTTTAAAGGTATTTTCCTTACAATGCGCACACAATAAATTAAGTCCAACTTTCTGTTCTTGAAATTCAGCTACTGATAGTTTTTCTCTTTCTTATGACATATAAATGTCTTTGTGCAAGACATTTTCCTACCTCTGGTAGCTACATCCTTGACTTGTCCCACTGCAGCATACCAATGCTTCATCCAAACCAGTAATCCTCGAGCGTGACAAATTAGTAGTTTTTCAGTGTTTTGAACATTTCCTAGATATGTAAGATTATAGCATTCACTGTTTTTTTATAATGTAAGGAAATGTTCTTTCATTTTTAACAGTACATAATAGGTGAGCTGTTACCATGTATCGCGTATTCTATACTTTAGTAGTATGGCATTTTGGTACTTTTTGTTTTCACATGTGCTACATGTCCCACCAGCTGGCTACCATGCCCCTGTTTGTGCCCTGGCAAGAAAAGAAACATGGAGATGCAACTGATGTGTCTTGCAGTAGTAATTGTATATCAGTGACTGTGAACAAATGTATAAACAGATTTCACTTCTGTTTCAATGAAACACAAAACAGCATAAATCTCATGCCCCATTTCTTTTTGCCTAGTACACTGGGGGCAGGGGATAAAAAGGATGCAATTTAGTAGTGTTACTCTGTGAGTTAAATATAGAAGATCTGGACCTATGAAAAGTAGCTCAAGAGAAATGGTCTCCTTTGTTAACATTTGTGGAAGAGCATTTTATTGTCATTAAGATCTAGTCTGCAGAAACTTACTTTTTCAACCCCATCATCAGTTTGTTAAAGACCTGCTGGTTATTAATTGGTTTACATGGATGCTTCTTCTTCTTCTTCTTTCAGCTTTTCCCAGTTAGGGGTCACTACAGCAGATCACCTGTCTGCTCATGATTGGCAGTGGAGATTTACGGTGTCGAGTTGCCAGCCCGGCGCCCAACCTTCCACAGAAGGCACACATGCACACACTCACACCTAGGGCCAATTTAGAGTGTCCAATCCACCTACAGCATGTCTTTGGGATGTGGGAGGAAACCAGAGCACCCGGAGGAAACCCACATGACCACAGGGAGAACAAGCAGACTCTGCACAGAAGGCACCCCAGCCAAGGATCGAACCGAGAACCTCTTGCTGTGAGGCAGCAACACTAACCGCTGCACCACCGTGGCCGCCCAATTGGTTTACATGGATGCTAAAAGTTGTATTTCAGGTTTCATAGGTTCATATGAGATTACTAGGTTAAATGCTTAAGAGCCCTTACAAGCCTAGCCAATATAACCCAATTTTATCCAATATATGGCCCCTAGGGGCAAGAGGATTCCACGGATACAATCCTATGCCTTGAGTATCTCACAGATTGCTCCTAAACATACGGGACATAGGTACTACACCAGATGTGAATTTGCAATTCCCTACTTGTGAATTCTATAAGTTTTTTTTTCATAGAGTTTATTTGCTAGAAAGGATATTGATTGTTTTGATGATAAAATGTTCAAATCCAAAAAGAAACAGACAAAAATGTAGCTTATGGAAAAAAACATTATTAATTATCATCTATATTTTGGAGAAATTAAATAATAATGCATTCATCTTACAAACTAAATAGCATTACATATTTATATTCTATACACATAAGCAACCAAAGCAAAAACTCTAGCAGGCAGCCAAATGAACCCCAACAAGCAAAAGTCAATCCAATGAAAGGAAAAAGCTAGGAGTCTGACTGTAAAACACTTTTAATGATGAAGCTTTCAAATCCACAAGAGTCTTTCTCAGCACAACATAAAATCAACAATGTTAGTCAGTTTAAATATAAAATGCCAGCCAATCATATTCAAAATCCAGTCATCTGACCAAGAATTAAAATGCATTGCATAAATAAAACTTCCAAAAATATAGTCTAAAAAGCATTTTAAGGCATTTTAAAACATATATATTAAGACATAGAACCTGAAACACATACAAAGAATATAAAATATGTATATATAAAAACACATAGCATAAAAACATATAAAAGGGCACGTGAAAACATATAAGGAAATGCCATGTCATACATAGCTATGCTTTTTCTTAAATAATGGTTTTATAAATAAACTCAGTACACGGCAAGCAGCTTCCATGCACGAACGTCCCTTTAATTCTGTTGAAAAACGTGATAAAACACTTTAAAAATACCACAAAATAAAAGCTAAATGGTTGCGAGTATTCGTCTGCTAATTAAACATCTTCAGAACCAGTAGCTGCTGACACAGTAAGCTTAAAATAGGCTTTCAAAAACACACACCCCTCAAAAATGACCAGTCAAAACTAATATTCAAATAAGGAGTACATACACCCTGTTAAAAGTGTACTAACAGTAATATAACCAATGATCACAATACTTGTGATAACCAATGAGAAAAGCAACTTTGGCAATTCAAGCAAGGGTAATAATGACAAAAACTAATGCACAGATGAATAATACATAAACCCCATAGGCTAACTCTTACCCAGTCACAGGTCCAGAATGGTAAAATGGACCAATAATAAAAGACACCACAAGGACCAATAATATGGGCAACAATAAGAGTTTACCCAATAATAATAAAGTCAACTGAAAAAGTCAAACAGCTGATGAGATTAGAACACATAACCCCTGGTTTACGAGACCAGTACTCTAACCCCTGAGCTACAGTGACAAAGTTTAATAGATTGTAATTTTAACTCACTAAAAATTGGAATGTTCTCATTCAAACTAGGGGGGTTACTGTCATTCAACTTCAGCTGCCAAAATAATTCACAATTCAAAAGTCTTGTCCGCCAATCACCCACAAAGGCTCCCTCATTGATCTGTTCAATCACAGAAAAAACAAAGAACTGAAAATCAGCACATAAAATAGAATGCTTAGCTAAAGCACTCTTACTGCCATTCTGTTGGATACTGTAATTGTGTTGATGTATTCTATGATTCAAGACATTATCAGTTTTCCCCACATAGAACATTGAACAGGTGACACATTGAGCCATGTAAATCACTCTCTCAAAAAGGCAATTAAACCTTCCACCTCAAGCTTTTACCAATTATTTTGTAAATCTGCCCAGTGTGTTTAGTTTCAATAAACCTACACTGTTTGCACCTTCCACACTTTATCACAACACCTTTCCTCTCTTGACACACCAGTGGTTTATCTAACAGATTTTTAATATTAAATTATTTTTATATGAAAAAGTGGGCTGGCTCACCCATAATTTCTTCGCCTCATCATGGTGCTGAAAAATAAAACAATTCTTACATATAACCTGCTTAATGTCCTTAGCATCCAAGTTGTAAAATAGCACCATGTTGGCACTGGTGTCAAAGTTGTATTCAGAATGGGTTGTCATGGCACCTTGTAAGCCAAATATAATAACTGGTGCATAGGAGCGTCCAACCATTCTACTGGCCAAAATCTCATCGTGATGGGGAGACAAGACCGAGTCAGGGTAGCCACATTCACAGAACATATCCATCACCACTGCAAACTCTCTTAAATAATGTGAATCATCAGAAGTTAGTCTGGACACATGGATCAGTTGGGACTTTACTATCCCCTTTTTTAGAAAAAAGGCGTGACAACTGAAAAAAAAACAAATAATTACAATAGGTGGGTTTCCTGTAAATCCTAGTGTCCAGCCCATCGACACTTGATCGTACCAATTCAGTGTCCAAACAGTTCATTTTGTAATTATCAACCTTCCAAGTAAAATGTAAAACGTTGGTGGTACCCTCCAATTCCAATACAAAGTCTGAAAACTGCTGTTGTGACCCCCTCCATATGATTAGTAAGTCATGTAAAAAATGGAAATAGGCTATAAAGTTCCCATATAGGGAGAGTTTGAACACCATGTCCAATTCCCATTTTAACAACACAGTGTTCACAAAAATGGGGTCACATGTGGCCCCCATCGCTACCCCCATGTTTTGCTTAAAGAACTCACCATTGAATGACAAAACATTATCAAGTACTGTCTCCATAAAGCTCCTAAGCAAGTCTACTTCCACAGCTGGTACATGAACAAATCTGCTAATAATCTCTGAAAATCATGTCAAACCTAATCCGTGGGGAATCACAGAAAAGAGACTCTTAATATCACATTTTACAAAAACACAATCCTGGATGTTATCGATGTCATCTAATTTGTCAACTAGATCCCATGAATCTTTCACAATATGTCTGTGGCCCACCGACATGTTCTTTAAACAATAATCAATATATTTGGCCAGGGCTCTGTACATGACCCTCTGGCCAGCACAATGGGTCTCAGTGGTGGTTTGTATACATCTGAATAGATCTTAGGGATACCAAAAATTTTTGGTATCACCAGTTTTGGGACCCTCAAATAGTTGTACAGATCCTGAGAAATGACATCAAATAACAACAGGTCATCCAACATAACCTTGATGCCCCTATAAGCAATGTTGATTTCATTACGGGACACAGTCGAATAACTTCAGAATCTGCCAAAATGTGTAAATGTCTTGAGTAGTTGTGGGTACTCATAATGACTAAACCTCCACCCTTGTCTGGTTTCATACAATGAATGTCACTTCTAGACCTAATGTCTTTCAAAACCACTTTTTCTTTTTCCATAAGGTTGTAAAATCGAACCCAGTTCTTATTACTCAGAAGACCCCTAAGATCTCTCTCTCGCACAACCTTTTAAACATATTAATGACAGGGTGGAGGGGAGGATTTACCACACTTTTCCTCCTCAAAGTGTTAGATGTTCCTAATTGTTCTTCTTTATCAGCATATAAAATCTGAGAATTCGGTCTCCTAGAAAACAACTTTAAATCAATGAGAGTTTCCTCTATTGTTGCTTTTCCTTTTCAAAAATAAATGATGGTGAGCTGGTTCCACAAACACAGCAGTGTAATTGTAGATCTTAAAGATAAAATAATTAGTTATTTTCACCTTTTCAACATATATTATTGGTGGGATTTCCTCCAATTGGTTCCATTGTGTTGGAGCCTCTGGATCAGGTACTACAGTTGGTTCAGTCTCATCACAATGTAAGCTGTTTTGTAGTACTAGGAGGGATACACACATATATATATATATATATATATATATATATATATATATATATATATAATTTGAATCGTGAATTATTTTGGCAGCCAAAGTTGGATGCCAATAACCCCCCTGGTTTGAAAGCGAACATTTCAATTTTTAGTGAGTTAAATTTATAGTCTAGTAAACGTTGACGTTGTAGCTCAAGGGTTAGAGCACTGGCCATGTAAACCAGGGGTTATGAGTTAAAATCTCATCAGCTGTTTGAATTTTTTAGTTGACTTTATTATTACTGGGTAAAATCTTACTGCTGCCCATATTATTGGTCCTTTTGGCTTCTTTTATTATTTTACCATTCTGGACCTTTGATTGGGTAAGAGGTAGCCTATGAAGTTTATGTACTGATCATTTGTACATTATTTTTTGTCAGTGCTACCATTGGTTAAATTGCCAAAGTTGCTTTTCTCATTGGTTATCACAAATATTGTGATCATTGGTTATATTACTGTTAGTAGACTTTTAACGGAGTATGTATGCTCCTTATATGAGTATTAGTTCTGATTGGTTATTTTTGAGGGGTGTGTGTTTTTGAAAGCCTATTTTAAGCTTACTGTGTTAGTAGCTAGTGGTTCTGAAGATGTCGAATTAACAGACAAAAGCGCTCAACCATTTTATTTTGTGGTATTTTTTAAAGTGTTTTATCAAGTTTTTCAACAGAATTAAAGGGACTTTTGTGCATGGAAGCTGCTTGCCGTATACCGAGTTTATTTGGGATTGTGGATTTGTATTCGGTATCTGGGTTTGGTTCTTCTTTTAAATAATGGTTTTATACTATTCTTACTATTTAGACCTGGAAACTTATCAGCTCTGAAGAAATATATCCATTTATATTCAGCCATTTCAGTATCATTTACAAGATCACCCCCTCTTTTTTTCTTACAAATTCTTTGTAAAACCTTAAATTTAAAAGAATGTTCATTACCAAACTGCATAATGTGTTTACTAAGAGCATTAGTCTCTGTCTGGGAATCTCAGACAGATGAGAACCAATTCTTTCTTAAAATTTTTGGTTAGTTTTACCTATGTAAAAACATTCACATCTCATGCAGTTTGCAAAGTATATCACATTTTCTGTTAGACAATTTGCTGAAGCTTTAAGAGTTCCTTTGTTATTGGATGTATAAATTCCTTATCTAAACTAATATACTGGCAATAGATACAATTATGGCAGGGGACAGTTCCCTGTTTGCTAAAAGGAAAATTCTTATGAGAATCAAATACTTGATCTTTGTAACAGAGTCTTTTTTTAAGTTTCTTTCCTTTTTATAAATAAACTGTGGTTGGATGTTAATAATTTCACTAATATTTGGGTCAGATTTCAAAATAGCCCATTTTTTATGCGGTTTAATAAAGTTTATGTGCATATTGTACTTTGTGACATATGCCATGCGATATTTACTATTATCTTTATGCCTTTCCTCATTATTCCCAGTATTCCTTCTAGCACTGGAGAAGTAGGGTGCAGCCAAATCTTCACGTTTAGAAATAAGATAGTTCCTATTCATTTCTAACAGCTCTGTATTGTATCCTCTAGTTACAAAGTCTGATATCATACTATCTCTTGCATAAAACCATCACCTTCTTTGTTCAGCCTGCTAGCCCTCAGGAATTGACTACGGGCAACACAATTATAGACAAATCTTGGATGTATACTGTCATAATGAACATATTGTGTTGACTGAACTTTTTGTCTGTAAATGTGCGTATTAAAACAGCCATTGCTGAAAGATACATCACTGTCTAAAAATTTATTTTATCTGTCGAGCTGTTAATACCAAAGCATAAAAAAATCTTTAGTGCCTTGTAAATCAGCAACAAACTGATGTAATGAGTCCAGTTTTCCATCCCAAATAAGAAAAATATCATCCAAAAATCTTTTATAGAGTAATAAATCACGATAATGAGAAGAGATAGCAGACTGAAGGCAGCACTTTTTTGGAGCTCCATAAAAATACTTAAAATAACAGGAAAATAATTATTTTTTTCTGGAAAAAAACTGTAAAATAATGTTTTTCAACATCTTTACTACCAGTATACTAACTTTGGAATATATTTACCAAAATTTTCCTGTCAGAATTATCTGGAGTTTAAAACTGTTCTGGGAAAATGAGTGGTTCAAAGAATTCTCATGCAGAAACTACTCCGAGGAAAGAAATCCAGTTGATGTCCTCTGCATTGCAAGAGTTATCTTTGAAACTGGACAGTTTCAAGGACAATTTAGAAAATCTAAAAGAAAGTTGTCATAAACAAACTGAAACCTTTAAAGAACTACTACAGCAACATCAAACCAAAATATTAAACATCGTAGAGTCATTGTCTGATATGCTGCGGTAGCGGTGCTGCGGTAGCGTTGTCACCTCACAGCAAGACAATGTCGCGTTTGACTCTCAGCTAGAGCGTCTTCTGTGTGGAGGCATGTGTGAATGGGCGTGCCTTCGTTGAAGGTTGCGCGTCAGGGCTGGTAACTCGGCATGTAAAAATCCACTACCAAACATTAGCGGACCAGAGTTCCGCTGTGGCGACCCCTAACCGGGATAAGCCGAAAGACACAAGAGTCATTGTCTGATACAGATGGAAGGCTTAGAGAGGAGGAAATCCAGGGTGAATTTCTTCAGCGACAAAATAATTGGCTTACCAACAAGCTGGATGATTTGGAAAACAGAGAAAGGAGATCTAATGTAAAAATCTTTGGGTTACCTGAGAAGACTGAAGGTGATGATATTATTTAATTTCTAAATTCTTGGTTACCTGACTTCCTAGATCTAAAAGAAGGTTTTTCATATGACATAGAAAGAGCTCATAGAGCTATAGGGAAACCTGTTCCTTCATCATCTACATCCACACCCAGATCTATTGTAGTAAAATTTCTATCTTATCTAGACAAAGAATTAGTTCTTAAATGTGCTTGGAGGAAAAGCCCACTGAAGTATAAGCAGAATCAAATCAGATTTGATAATGACTATTCCTCCAGAGTCCTAGAAATGAGAAAAAAGCTTGGCCACTTGTGAAGTTACTCAGGCAAAACAAAATAAAAGCCCAACTTGCATATCCTGCAAAAATAATGATTTTTTTTTTAAATGAAATGAGGACATTTAATGACATTGAGGAAGCAATTACTTTCATCAAAAACAATAGCATAATGACAATTCCAGAAGAGATGGACTGGTCTTCAACTACCTCACTGAAAAGATCTCCTGAGAAAAATACTTGGATTGATGTGAAGAATAAAAAGCAAAGAACGGATACAAAAAGTATTATTTCTACTGCTTCTCTCAAAGAATCAACTAAAACTAAAAACCCTTGCTAAAGGTAAAATGTATGTGTAGTCTATCTATTTTCTCAAGTATTTTACTAATTTCCTTTCACTGTTCTCATTAAATTCATATATGTACCTTAGGTTTATCTATTAACATAACTACAATAGACTGATAACAACAATCTAACTGACATAGCTATTTTCACACTAATTTGGGATGAGGAAGTGTAGAGAAGTGATGTTTGGGAAGGATGTCTGATAACACATCTTGAACGTTGGAAATGTAACAGTGACTCTGCATAGGATAGTTTTGATTTCAATCGTATTTTATTGATAAATGGTATCTGAGTTATATGCACATAATTGTTTTATTTCCATAATGAAACACACTTTTTGAATAAATTTGAATGTAACTAGCATTCATGGAATCATTAAATCAAGAGCAGTCTTGATTTTTCAGTTAAACTACCCTTTTTCAAAATATGACTTTCCCGAAACTCGAGACTTGTGAACAACTATTTCTGTACAACTCGCAAGCATGCAAATGCACTTATTGCATTATATTGAACATAGAATGCTCGTTCTTTCACTCAATCACAAGATGCACTCTTTTCATTTACTTTCAGTACCTCGACTAAGATACATAACATCACTAGAAGGAGAAATAAAAGATTGAAGGGTTAAGGAAGGCTATGATGATGCCTAAAGGTTAAATCTTTTTACTTACAATTATTTGCTCATATAGCATAGGAAACCTTCTTCTGAATAACTTATTGTATACTCCATACTCTTTTCCTGTTAACCCAGTGATTAACAATGCATAATATTGAGGGAATTTTGTCCTGTTTCATATAACTTCCTATATGAGTCCAAAGGAAAACACCTTAGCGACGTAATTGTACATGCCCCTACACACTTCCTTATTGTCTTAAAGAAACAGCATGTCTCTTAAACAGTTTAAATTAGTTGAACATAGTACATTATAAAAGTTATGAAGTAAGGAAATTCTAAGGAATATGAATGTAATCTGAATAATATTGTCTGTCAACACATATGTTTGCTGGACTTTAGACATAAATAAATCATCTAGGGAAACCAGTTAATAAACTTAAAATGAACAGATGTATATATGTCTGAAGCGATACGGACAAAGAGGGCAAAGCAGAATTATTTAACAATAACACTATTTAATAAGATATAATCAAAAGATTGTCATAAATTATACATGGATTGGTCAACAAATAAAATAAGAATGAGAGCTTATGGTGCTTGCGTTTTATCGCAACCAGATTAGTAACATGGAATGATTTGTAATGGGATTGCGAAACAACTACATGTTTAAGTGGAAAGGGGTGTGTAAAGTTTTAGCTGGTTTTCGATCACCTGTTGTGGCATGTACTATGAGAAAGTTTATAACTGAAGTGTTATGCTATAATTTAGGCATTGCAGGTGTAGATCCCACAGTTGAGAATGTCTTTATGTATGCTGCTACTTTCAGACAAACCAAACCAAGCAGCAGGACTGCATATTCCATGGTATATTTACCCCTTGAGGGAACAGACCGTGTTGAAAAGCCACTAACATTTTGCACATGACAGAGTAGATACTTTACTTTCATACAATGAGTGACATCATTTCAGAGACCACTTTACTATCAATGCATCGTAACTGTTGTAGCGTAAAAATGAACCTGTAGTTCTGCTTTAAATATCGTATGTCTGCGAATCATGAGTTTTACATTGATAGAAATTCAAATATTTTACCACTTGCACTAAACTATTCAGGGTTCACTCCAAATTAACGACAGACTATCTTTCAAATTGGAGTACCATGAACTGTAATAAGTAAGATGCATTTTTCTTTCATATGCAAGTTGTCTTGTACAGCAACATTAGGGCAGCAGTTGTGTAAGCCATGAGGTTTCTTTATGCACAGATTACTGTGATCTGTGCTGTTAAGCTACTTCACCTGAGTGAACGTAGATATTTTAGAAAATAAAGTTATTCACTATTTGTGGGGAAGGTGATTTGTACTGTCTTATCTTTTGCCACTCGCACTGCAGGAAGTAAAGAGTTGTGGGGAAAGCTCTTGCACGCTACTATCTTGGATGTGACTTATACACAGTATAAATATATCATTCCCAAAATATTACCCACTGAAACTGAGATTCAATAAAAAACACACTTGAGTGACACATAATTCCTGAGTAAATTAGTCAAAACATTTCGGTGGAAGAAGGCTTTGAAATGGGGCACTTCTCTTACTCTGGATCTGGTTGCAGTAATATGTAAATACCGATCTTACTACATGTCATTAAAGAAGCTATTTTAAATGAACAAGATTAAAAAGCTTTGTCCCTAGATAATGCTGAAGAAATACCATTATGCTGGATTGAGCAATGAAAGGTATTGCAGGATAGTATTGACTAGTATATAAAATGTTATTATACCCTCAATAGAAGAAAAATGAAAGATAATAAAAGTAAAGATACTACAATAAAAAGTAGAAACCCGGGCTTATAGTTGATACTACTATTAATATATCTCACAACACAGCCTATAGTGTAACCTATAAGTCAGATACTGAATGAAATGGTTGTTCTGTAGGGAATCTCTAGTGTTGGAAGAAAACAGGATTATCTTAACACCTTTTCATGATGTTTTAGTTGCACTATACAAAAGTTTGTTCAAAACGAAATTGTGTACTTGGTTTATCATATACAAATGTTTGGGCTGTAAGATATAGGAAGTTTGTATGGCAAGAAATGACATAATTACAATCACATGTACTAAACTTTACTTGTCTGGAACATGAAATAACTAATTTAAAAGTTTAATATGCCTTCTCCAGACAGTAAACTATTAAAATACATACAAGGTTATAGAGAGTAATAACATTATTTATTTATTTATTTATTTATTTATTTTCTATTTACAACTTGTATATAATATGTTGTAAGCTACATAAATCATAAATATCTACTTAAAGGATAAGAAAGTGGATCTGTCATATGGTAGAGAATTTAAGAGAAAAGTAGAAACTGTAAACAACTGTGATAAACTTTATAGTTAGAGTACTATATTAAGTGATATTCCACAGTGTGTATTTATTTGTGTGTGTTATTGTGTTATAAGTAGTTGTTTATGCTTGGGAACAATTTTACCATACATGGAAATTATTATCTAGTAACTTTATTCACTTTTCACTATCTGCTGATAATATTATTATATTGCAATATTGCAAAGGATCATCCAGTTATGAGTACCCACCTTTATTCTTAAGAAGTAGTGATTAATATTCATCTTATTTTTGCCATTCTAAATTGACAAAAAAATATTATTTTTTGATAATATTAATTGATTTTTTTTTTACTTTAAATAAGATTATAAAGTCTTCTCCAGAGAAACATATAATGGAGCCGCAAACCTTTCATTATACTTTGATTTATTTTCAGTAATAAGGGTTAATCTGACTGAACATTTTAGTTTTGTCAGATTGGGAATGTTTTTCATTCCATGTTTGTTAAAATGTTACTTAAAGTCTCTATACAATTGTGTGAGATTATTTACTGTACACATGTTTTCTTTCCTTTTTGGTCTCCTTTAAGTTCTAAATTATATAATTCAAAAGGAGTCAATAACCTGTCTATTAGGTTTAATATATGTAAGAAAGTTACACAGCAATTAAATAACAAAATATCTTGTCACTATATCCATTTCAAATACTCTTTAATTGTAAATAAATAAGATGGGCATAGTACTACTCTCTTTAAATGTTAATGGTTTAAATAACCCAAGGAAAAGATCCAATTTACTTAATATTTAAAATTAAATAAAGCACAAGTGGTACTTTTGCAGGAAACACACTTTAAAGCTAATGATAACTTTACATGGAATCCAAATTAATATCTAAGGTTATCTAATTTGTCATATAGTAAAAAAACAGAGGAGTTTTAATATTATGAAGGAAAATGTCACTAATCCTCAAGTTATTTATAACTATGAAGATAAAGATGGTCTTCTATCAATTGTAATAAGATTTAGTAACAGAATCTGGACTTTGGTGAATTTATATTGGTTCCCTGGTATAGGAATAGGAACAGATCTCATTAATAAAACTTCTAAGGGCAATTTAATTTTGGGAGGGGATTTTAACTGTACTTTCGATAGTTTGGAGACTACTAATAAAAGACCTTTTCGTATTACTTCCACAGGGAAAACTCTTAAAAAATGGCTAGATAATTTGCAATTATTAGACTCATTTAGTCTTAAGAAAGATAATTCATTAATATTTTCTCATAGTGATCACAGATTCAATACCCAAACAAGAACTGATAAAATATTTGTATCCCAAGATTTAAAAATGAAAATATCATATTTTTCTATAATCCCTTGCCCCTTATTTGATCACAACTCACTCATTCTTGAATTTCAAACAGATTTTAAGAGATTGACTTTCACCAAAAGAATTTCAGCCTACCTCACTAAATTAAAACAGTTCAAACCATGCTTGGACTCGGAAATACAATACTTCTTAGATACAAATTATACTAGTGACATAAATATAGTTATTTTATGGGATTCCCTAAAGGCATATATATATATGTAGGGTCTATATTATTTCCTCGAACGCTTAAAAAAGCGAACGCTGATTGATCGAACTTATTTTCACGAAACTGCAAAATATCGAAGCAGCAGAAACTCGAATTTTTTCCTAGGGAAAGAATTCGGTTGTCCATTTCTGTTGCTTCGGTATTTTCAGTGTTATGGTGGAAAGCTACCGGTTGGATTCAGGTAAGTGTGCGATTGTGTGGATGTGAGTGTTAGGGTGATTTAGGTGAGTTAGGGTTAGGGCTTAGGTTAGGTGTGTGTGCAATTGAGTGGACATGAGGGTTAGGGCGGATTTAAGTGAGTTAGGGTTAGGGAGCGAGTGAGGTGAGTGTGCGATAGTGACGGACCTTAGGGTTAGGGTTTGGGTTAAGGTAAGTGGGTAGTTAGTGGTGTGTGCATAGTTTAGTGTAGGTTTAGGTATCAGATTTTAGGTGTATGTGTGTGGATTTCTGTTTGTTTGGTGTGCTTGTGTTGTGTGTATGTGTTTTGGATCAGCAATTTTTTTCCCTGGGAAAAAAAATCGCTGATCTGACAGTTCGAGATTGTAAGCTTTCGCTTAAATTAGGTTGATCAATCAGCGTTTACTTTTTTAAGCATTCGATGATATAATATAGACCCTATATATATATATATATATATATATATATATATATATATATATGTATATATATATATATATGGCAAACTTATTACTTGGTTTAATAACAAAACAAAGGAATGGGAATCAGAGTTAGTTAATATTCAAAAACAAATCATAGAAATCAACTCTAAGGATTTGAAAGATCCAGTTGCTAAAAAATAGAAATTGGGGAATTAAATAAAAAAATACAGTGATATCCTAACTCACAAAACCAATTTGGCTTTAGAAAAATTGAAACTAAATTCTTTCTCTGTTTCCCCAAAATATATGCACAACATAGCAATGAGATTAAAAAGACACTCCACTGAAAATAATATCACAAATATAATTCATGAAGGGAAAAACAATAAAAAAGTCTCAGATTTAAGTGACATCTTGGAAGCCTTTAAATATCATTTTACAAAACACTACAAAAATAATTATTCATATCATAATAACTTAGACTTAGGCTTGGATTCCTTAAAATTAAACAAAATACCAGAAAGCTTAATCATAAATATTCAAAAACAAATTACTCTCAAAGAAATTAATGAAAAATTTAAAGAAAGTAAAAATAATAAGGCTCCAGGTATAGATGGAATAATTATTGAAATTTACAAACTATTTCCAACATCTCCTATAACAATTATGCAAAAAGCACTAAATGAAACATATTCACAAGGCACAATTCCACCTTCATGGAGATATTCGTTGATCACCTCTATATTAAAGGAAAATAAGAATCCCAACTTATGCAGTTCATATAGACCAATCTCACTGCTTAATAATGATTATAAAATTCTTATGTCTATATTGGTTAATAGAATAAAAAAAATCCCTAATTCATGTCATAAGTGATGACCAAACTGGTTTTATTTATAATAGACATACCCATGATAACATTCAAAGAATTTTAACCACTATAGACATTTTAAATAGAGACAAAAGTATGCCCTAATAGTTACTTTAGACATCAAAAAGCTTTTGATTCATTAAATTGGAATTATCTTTTTAAAATTCTACAAATGTATGAGTTCTCTAAATAATTCATTACTTTTATAAAAAATATTTATAAAAAACAATCCGGCCTATGTAAAATTAGGCCCATTTACATCAGAAGCTATTGAAATTACTAAGGGTACCAAGCAGGGATGTCCTATGTCTCCAATGTTGCTTGCTTTAGCAATAGAACTTTTTTCCTCAGCAATTCATTTTAATCCCAAAATTAAAGCCATTAACATATTTGATCAATTTAATTCCAAAATAATGCTCTTTGTTGATGATATACTTCTCCCTTTAACTCAGATGACTCATTACGTGAACTAAATTTACTAGTTAAAATGTTACCATATCTCAGGTTTAAAAGTTAATAGTTCTAAGTCAAATCATATGTTGTTAAATAAAAAAAACAACTCTAATACTAACATAAACCAAATAATTGGGAAACAAGTTTCCTCTTTAAATTACTTGGGAATTGTATTGTGTGAAAATTCAGAATTAACTTTAACTACTAATTATAATAATATTGTGAATACCCTAAAATCAATAATTGGGAAATGGAATAAATTGTATTTAACATTTGAAGATAGGTTGCAGTTAATAAAGATGATTTTACTCCCAAAAATAAATTGCATCGCACTAGCTATTCCTATAATTCCCAGTAAGAATCTTTTAAAAGAAAGAAATAAAATCCTTATAAATTTTCTTTGGTTCCCAAAAAGAAATAGAATAGCTTTCTTAAATCATATTAGACCTTGGGAAATGCGAGGAATTAACTTTCCTGACTTAGAATCTTATATTAAAGCATCCATTTTCAAAACGGTTATAAATTGGTTTGATCCAAAATTCTCTTCTGCATGGAAAACTTTACATACTGTTATATTCCTAAAAGAAAATAAATTAACAAAAAACTTACAACTAAATGAACAAAATAATAAACTCTGGCATATTATCTGTATTAATTTGCAATATAATTCTACTAAACCCACCAAACTAAATTACATAAATTAGATTTACAACACTTTCAGGAGTTTTGTAAATAATAATATTGATATTAAATTATGATTACAGTTATTAATTCCCTTTTAAATTACAAAAAACTTTTTCAGTAACATTCATATAAATACTCTTAATACATGGAAAACAAAAAAATGTACATGCTGGTACCAATATATGAGAAACTTACCCACGGTAGTGGTGCTGCGGTAGCGTTGTCGCCTCACAGCAAGACATTGTCACGTTCGATTCTCAGCTAGAGCGTCTTCTGTGTGTAGGCATGCGTGAAAGGACATGCCTTCGTTGAAGGTTGTGCATCAGGGCTGGTAACTCGGCACTTAAAAATCAACTACCAATCATTAGCGGACCGGAGTTGTGCTGTGGCGACCCCTAACCGGGATAAGCCGAAAGACACAACAACAACAACTAATATATGAGAAACTTGATAGTCATGGATGTACATCAGTTAATTAATACATTTGATTTATCAAATTCAGACTGGTTAGCTCTTAGCAGTCTACTTCCCTATGCACATGATTTATGCAGAGCAATAGACAACTCTTACTTTAAATCCATACCTAAACTCATAATTTTTTACATGAAGTAATATATAGAGATTTTAATTGGACAAATTTAACTTCAAAATGGGTTGGGATGGTGGCCTAATGGTTAAGGTGTTTGCCTTACAAACACAAAGTACAGGATTTGAGTCTCACAAGAGATACTTGGCTAGGCTTACAATGGCTCGCAAGGGCAGTTAGCCTAGTATGAACCTATGAACCTATAAAATTATATAAAATCATTATTAATTACAAAGCCAATCCTAATCAGAAGTTTTGGAATTTTATTACTAAAGAACATCCTTTATTGTTAATAAATGAGAATAAAACTAGTCTTTTATATTCTATTAAATTAACCTCCAATATACAAGTTTGGAAAATTTTTTCGTGGACGTTTCTGCATAGAGCTTTCTATACACCCAACAAAACTGCCAGATTCAACAATTCTAATGACATAACATGTTGGAGATGTTCTTCAAAATGTAAGGCTGATTGGACTCATATCATGTATGAATGTTCTCACATTAAGAAATTTTGGGAAGATATTGGTGAATTTCTACAAGCCATTTTTACAGATTCTTTTATTTTGTGAAAGTCATTAATTCTTCTGAATATAAATGAAACTATTCTTACAAAAAACAAAGACCTTTATCTTCTTTGGACTACAATGGCAGTTACTAAGAAATGCATCACAAAAAAATGGAACTCCTCCTCTATTCCAACCTTTGATGATTTTCTAACCCTTTTGAAAGATGTAGCACTGTTGGAAATAAGAGTCAAGGAAAGGAAAATCTTTCCTAAGAAATGGATTAATAATCCTTGGGAGAAAGTTCTCTCCCTTATTGAGACACTTAAAACAGACACAATTTTACCTACTTAAAGTGGAGAAGAAGTAAAAAGACCTATTCTAACAATGTATAACTCTGTGTATTTCAGATTGTTTTTCCTTTTTTCATATTTGGTTTGAGGCCATTTGTATATTTTGTAAATAGCTCATTATAATTCATTCCTGCTTGAAATGTAAAAGTTTATTATTATTTTATTTGGAAAAAATTAATAAAATTATTTGAGCAAAAAAAAAGAATAATAAATTACTATTCAAATATTCTGCATCAATACTATAAATATGCATCTCTTCACATCTAGCGAGAACTATGTTAGCAGAACTATTTGCAGTGGGATAACCCATAGCTACCCCCAACTGCTGATGAAAGATCTCCTCATTAAACATAAAAATATTATTGAGTACTATATCCAACATTAAACAGCAAAGTTTTATTTTCTCAGTGGAGAAATTGCTATGTTTACGTAGAAATTCTCTCACAACGTCAATACCTAATTCCTTAGGAATAACCATGAAAAGAGGCTTTATGTCTATTGTGACTAATGTATTACTTTGTTTATTTGTGTCAGTTCATATAATTGAAGCAAAAAAGTGATTTGTATCTTTTATATGACTTGCTATACATTAACAAAGGATGAAGCTGTACTTCAAGAAACTTAGAAATGAGGGTGGTTACTCACAGGCCAGCAGACACCATTGGTCTTATTGGTGGTACCTCAATATTTTTATGTATTTTGGTAAAACCATAAATTGCTGGAATGACAGGCTTAGCCACATATAGAAAATGATATAATTCTGCTGTAACAGATTTATCCATCAATAAATCATACAAAAAGCCTTTAACTCTAAATATTACCTGTTTTTTTTTTTTTTTTTTTTTGCTGTTTAAGCACTGTTACAAACACCCTTTATCTTTATTAGGAGTATACAAAATGCCTAACCACTACACATTTAAGAGTTGTTTTGGCAATGGGTAGTGTGCATTTTAGTATTTACATATTTTATTCTGTCAATATTTCAGCCCTAGAACTTGACCTGGCGTTTGCCCCAGCATTTGATTTGATTTTACTAAGATTATTACTATAAATATGGTTGGACTGTAAGTTACATTATATCACACTATCTATTGTGCGCCTGCCTACCGCAGTCATCTGTAACAAATACTGTTAAAGATGCAGAATAAGATTTACACTGGACATCTCTTACATAATAAAATGCATTGGTCTGGATATTTTGGTGAAGACTGCAGAAGAAGTTGATAAAGTTCATCACTGATGACATCCCAATTTCACTTAATAAATACCAATTTTAGCTAACCTGTCATTTCCAAATATGTCTAATTGCTCACAGCATTTTAACTTACATGAAGATATCATAGTATCTAAGCATATATAAATATATACCAGAAAACTGCTGCTGTAATTCAAGAATTAGCAGTTGTAAAAGGAACCATTTTTTCAATGTTTATACTTGATGGCCTCTATAAATGAGGAAATTAAAAGAGGAACACTTTTGTCATTTTAAAGAGAAGTATTAATCAAAAGCACAATCTCATGAGGAACACTCAGCTTCTTTTCAGCTAAAGGTCTGGAAATGTTTAAAGAGCTCATCCATATATCACCTAGCAAATAAGCAAAATCAGTAGAAAGTAACTCAAGCAATATTGTCAAAGCAACATTTGAAAATGTATGTAATGTTTATACTATCTTTCATTCAAAATAATAAGTCATAAGGATCTAATTGCTGTTTGGAATCAATGTCCCTAAAGCTGTGCTCACCCTGTTGCAGCCAATTTTTTACCTCAAGTAATACATGAAGTTTTGCCCCACCCCCCCCCCCATGCACCTTAAGTTAATGCACCCTGATAACTGTGACACATTATATTCTTAAATATCCATCTTTAATGGTCTGATGGGTTTCTGGTATGGAAACGTCATATGAACAAGGCCAAATAGAAAAAGTCAGCAGTTACGTAGTTTATGGACCAATTTACACTTCTTCCTGTTTGATGAATGAATGACTAGACCATCTGCCTTGTGTGACATGCCTACACATGCTGAGGTACTCTCGTTAACAAGCTTTTAGGTTTCTAGATATTTATTCAATGGTATATTCCTGATCATTTACTATATAATGGTGACATTTCACTATACTCCATACATGCTTATATTTTCCACATTATTTATGTTGAAAATCCGGGTTCAGGCCCCTAGGCAGGGAGACATTTCCCTGTGGTACATTTGACTGGGGACACGTGGCTAAAGTGACAGTCAGCTGCAGAGAAATATGGCTGTTTGCAAATTCCCTGTGGGCAAAGAGAAGCACATACTGCCATGCTCACAGCTTTAATAACCAAATGTATGGTGGCAGAAGAACTAATGAGTGTTGTGCTCAGTGTAGAGTACATACTTATGTAACTACAACATGTAGAAGTGTGCTATAGCATGGAAGAAATCCTGCAGGCTACTGTAGTCACATTTATGCTCCAGTATGCGTTTTAGGTAATGTTCCCTAGAGAATGTAAAGGGGGTAATGATCCAGACACACCATTTATAAAGGTACTGCCCATTGTACACTGCATTTATACTGCCACTGATATACCCTCTGGCCAGCCCACTGCTGATGCCTGCCATATTGCCTGCTGTGTCATGTTCCCTTGGGGACCATGGACATTGCTTTCCCCCTGTGACTTTGGTTCTTGAAGTTGTGGGCATGGCAATACATTCTTCTCTTTGCCCACAAGGAATTTGCAAACAGCCATATTTCTCTGCAGCTGACTGTCACTTCAGCCCCCAGTCAAATGTACCACAGGGAAATGTCTCACTGCCTAGGTGCCTGAACCCTGAAAATCCACCTAAAACAATAAATACAACACTTTTATTGGTATGAGGAAAGAGGCACCCACACCCACGATGCATTGTGTCCTAAATCCCCCTAGTGTCATTAATTTCTAGTTCATTGTAACCTGCAGTAAGGGACAGTTCTCCAAGTGCAACAACCAGACTTAACATAAACAAATTATAACGCCACTTCTGACATTTCCCCCAGTGCAGCAACCCCATTTAACATTTTAAAAAAACACCAATTCATAAACCCTCTCTTATTCTGAAAAAAATACCTGTTTTTTTTTTTTCTCAGCATATGAGAGGTGCTTACAAATTGTTGTTTTTTTTTTCATTTGGAGAGGTTAGAGTTATTTTGGTGCCATTTAACATATACAAATTATAACTCCTGAACATTAAAGAACATGTATGCCCAATGCATTCCTTTATAAGAAACACTTGTGTACAGAAAACAGCCCATTATAATGGTAAAGGCTAGGATATATGAAGGAACTCAAAGAAAAATAGAACATTACTGCAGCACAACCAAAACTGCCAGATTAACAAAACATCCAAACTGAGTAAAATGTAAGTTACATAACGCATTTTTACATCTCATACAAAGTATTGTTGTTTGAAGTGTTCACTATTTGTGTGGCTCCTATTGATAAATATATTATATAGTTTATAGTATACAAAATACAGTCTTTTATGTTTGCATATAATACATTATAAAATAGCACATTGCCAAGTGGGAGGGAGAGCACTCAGCGCCAGTCATCTAGCTCTGCTCCATACCAAAAGTCCTCACATACTAACGTTTTGCACAAAGACTCTGAGATGTAAGGCCATCACAAATACAAGGATATAATTGGTAAGGTAATCAAGAAAAGCTTGCTTCAATTGCAGATGATATTATTTTGTACCTGATAAAACCAGAAAAAGGACATCTCAGTGCTGAACATTTTGAGACTGTTTAAAGTCTTTTTGGGATGTAAAATTAATGAAGATAAAACAAAGGCTATAGCTGTAAACTATAAAACCACACATGAATTGGTTCAGCGGTACCCATATTTCTGGGTACAATATGAAATAACATAATTAGGAGTATGGATTAAAAAAGATTATGTTATGGCAGCTAAGGATATGTGGGAACAGACAAACAAAAGATAATACAAAAACTGAGAAACTGGAAGCTATTGATTATGGATATGGATAATATGATACAAGCAGTGAAAATGTTTTAGTCCCTTTAGTTTTATATATAGGTCAAGCATATTTTTATCAACCAGAAGAGAAGTTGCAGACAATAACCCTTAAGAGCTGAAGGAATTTATTTGGGAGGGGAACAGGGCAAAGGTCAAGTGGGAACTTTCCAATAGAACAAGGTGCTTTAGTATTACCTGATTTGAAGGGATATTTTAGAGCTACGCAGTTAAGGCTCATATACATAACACAAGCAGAAAGTTAGAATTGAAACTAGAAAGAGGTGATGATGAAGCCGGGGGGGGTCAAGAAATAAGGATAGGATAGGATTTTGGATGCAGATCCTTAATGAGAATAGTAACAGCCATACAGAATATTCATAAAGTAACAGAAAGTATTCTAAAAACTAAGCCAACGTGAGAATGGAGAAAGGAGATTTTGCCAGTAGAGATGTCTATAATAATTAAGAGTACAAAAAATCAGCAAGAGGGGGTTGGAATTTACTGGAGAAATCTGGCAAAGGAACGAAGGTATTGGAAGCAAAAGAGAGGGCTAGAAATAGAATGGGAAGAGGGCAAGAATACATTTTGGACTTCAGGCTAGAGACAGCCTTCCCTATCAGGGATTGATATCAGAGTATAAGGAAACAGAAAGGGTTAGGGGAATCCTACGTTAAATACTTCCTCTGGTAGAGATTTTAGTTTAATTTAGAACAGAAGCTGCTGTTAAAAAAGGGATTTTAGTAGGGATATATAAAATATTGCACAATAACTATAGGAATCAATCTGAGGAGGACAGAAAAGATTGGGAAGAGAGTTTGGATAAGCAATTGACAAGGAAACAATAGAAGGACATATCTGTGGCTTCTAAATATGCAACAAAGTTGGGAATATTTATAATTTTTGCTTGGAAGTGTTTGCATGGCATTTTCATACCCCAAACAAACTCCAAGGAATTATTCCTCAGGTAGATGGCAAATGTTGGAGGTGTGATGGAGAAGAAAGAGGTAACTGGGAACATATGTTGTGGGAATGTAATGAGTTGGCAGGTTTTAAAAATGTCCAATAGCATACTCTGTCAGAAATATTGTGTGAGAAAATCAGTGTAACTAAGCAAATTATTTTTTGAGTTGGGATATATGATCTGAATTGCCTAGATGTACAAAGAGCTTGTTAAGTTTAATTCTGGTAGCTGCCAATAAAGCTATTACTAGAAAATGGAAATCAAAGTCTAAGCTAACTGTATGTGAAGTATTGAATAGTATAACAGAGATAAAATAACTTGAAATAGGATCTTTTGAAAAGGGTAGGAGCAGATTACATAGAAAAAAATGGAAAATGTGGGAAAAATACATGCAAAATAATGTTTTACAGGAGGAATGAGGTTTAAGGAAAGGCAGGAATTGAGCAATTTATGAAATGTTGAATTGAGAGTTAAAAGAATATACATGAAGCATAATGTTTGTAACTTAGAACATGTTAATATGGCTTGATTGCTTTTATATGGGTTCTGGCGTGTAGATCGCGAGACGAATGCCCGCAAGCTACAACGCCGAAAGCAGAAGGCCACAGTACCACTAGACCGTACAGTGGTGTGGCCAAAAGAGAGATATGCTGTGGGAATCCACGACGTTGGGAAAACCAACAAATGGAGATGTCCCCTAAAGCAAGTACGTGGGTTGTCACCCAACAGTGGAAACAGCAGTGCTACTCAGCCGAGCAGCAGAACAAGGCTAAAAAGCCCACATGTATAATAAAAAAGCAGCATACCTTTTGTGCTTCACAAGTCCACACACAAACCGTACATCAAACCATGCCGGGAAAGCTGACAGGAAAACCCAAAGAAGCTGCAGTCGCAGCAGAGTGTACGTACATGTGCATTGTCCAATCCAGCAGTAAGAACACCACAAGCATCCCTGCCAATACCCCCCAACAGTACAGAACGGCACAGACAGCCCTGAGCTGTGCAGAATATGGGTAGCCCATATTCCACATACATGTGACCGTCTGTCAATGTAGTGGAACAGCAGAGCGGAAGTAGAAAAAAGTGACAGACGTGAGTTTCAGACTTCATACCCCTCAGAAAGTGCATGCTACTGCAATACCTGCTAGTTTAACACCAACTAAACTTGTCACAGCATGATGGACACAGTGTCCTTGTGTGCACCACTGTTGGGAATGGCTTTACCACATGACCAACCCAAAGAGGTGGAGAGGCATGCCTGCAACAGACAGAAACTGTCCTGCCAGAGCCCCTTTAGTGCAGTGGCAGGTGGGAACATGCCAACCCTGGCAAGCACAGACTACCAACCCAACAGTAGGAAAGAAACACTGTAGAAGGGAACACTAACATGCCAGGGTAGCAATTCACTTCCCAGTCCACAGCAGCATGTGTGTATTGTGGGGGCCACCAAACCCATCCAATGGTCACTGCAGCTAGGGTACACAAGTATGCAGGCCCATATAGGCTGACAAGGATGCAACACAGGGATACCCCCTATATAACCTCTGTCACTGAAACTGAGACTGGGCCTCGCACCCTGATTGGCCGGCAGCAACAGCTGGGAGTTAAAGGGGACCTGTGCAGTACATGTAGAACCTGTGGCGTAAGCAAGCTGTGTAGACTCCTACCAGGCTACAATCACTTGTCAAACCCACGGCTGTGTGAACGGCACATAGTGAAAGCCTAGCAGACCAGGAGGTCAGAGCAAGGTGGTGTGTAGACAGCTGCACAGGGCCACTGTGGCAGGCAGTGCTAATTCAGAGGGTACAATACAAGATGGTGTACAGCAACTAACCCAAAGTCTGATAGTGACTTGTACCAGAGTCATGTCTAGACCCTGTTCCCTGCTACACTGGATGTTATGGATACTGAGAGGCCATCAACAAATGGCGTTACCATGATGGCATTTATGTTCCTGACTTCCTGTATAGCCCTGGTCAGCTTGGCAACAGATACAGCACAGTGCCCAGCCAACGGAGCAAGCCAGTGCTGATAGTGGAGGGATACCTCTACCATTTGGAGCATGAAGTACCACCTAAATGGTACTGGGCATGTATCAAGCAGAGAGTAAAGGCCTACAGAGGTCGTGCCATCACTGTTCACCAGGATGAGGGGGAAAGAACTGCTGAAATCAGTGCCACACCAGCATAGCCCAGATACAACAACCCAAGTGGCTACACTGCGAACAGAACTGCGGCAGATGGCAGTAACCAGCAATGACCTGCCAAACCTGGTAATGCAGAGTGTCCTAGGCACAGTGGACAACAATGTACTACAAGAGATGCCTTGCTGTGCCACCCTGCATCGTAGCATAACCAGGGTACGGCAGAGGGCATGGGCATCCATGTCCACACCTCCAGTAACACTTGCAGATATTGATGTCAGACAGTATCCACTCCGTAGTGGCAGCTTTATACTCCGTAGAATGTCTGATATGGATGGGACTGATTCCTTGGTTCTACTAATTACATCACAGAATCTGACAGATCTGTGCAGGTCTGACATCATTCTTGGGGATGGCACCTTCCCGACACGGGCCGATATAAGTCGTCAGCTGTATACGTTACATGGATGTATTGGCCCCCCCAGCAAGGATCGTCCCCCTGGTGTACTGTCTCATGACATGGAAGTCAGAGTCTGCATATAACAATATGTGGGAGATACTGAAGGGTATGGCCACAGAACAGGGATGCACCTTGGCACCAAAGTATATTATGACTGATTTTGAGAAGGCAGCGATCCATGCCAGCCATAAGGCATTCCCTAAGAGTATTCTGAAGGGGTGCCTATTCCATTTTTCACAGATCATTTGGCACCAGATCCAGCATCACCACCTTGTGGCCCTCTATTGTACGGACACTGCTTTCTCAATTACCATCTGCAAGCTGGTTGCATTGGCATTCCTACCACTGGAAGATGTTATCCCTGCATTTCTGGACATTGTGGCTACCTTACCTGAGCTAAGCCTATAGGCGTATTTCTGGACCATCATTATGTGCGAGGCTGACCACAGAAGTATGCATCCTGCTGCTCAGCACAGCAACACCTGCCATCGTCCTACCCTTTGAAGTTTTGGAATGTGTGTGACATCTCTGACATGGACTTCCCGCAGACTAATAACCAGGTGGAGGCATGGCATCTTTGGCTGAAGGTGTTACTTGGACACCCTACAGTGCAGCTGTCTGACCTTCTGTCTGTTCCGCAACAGGAACAGAACCTGACAGATACCCAACGGGAGTCTTTTATGAGGGTGATGCCTGTGACACCACGTAGGAAGGCTATTGTTGTAAGGGAGCATTGCCTAAAGCATGTCTTGCAACATAAGTGTGACTACAGTGATGTGCAGGATTTCCTGCTTGCTGTGGCACATTTCTACAAGTTGTGATTATATTTGGGTTTAGTACGCACCAAGCACTACACACATCACTTTACATATTGTGTTAATAAAGGCTTTGCACACAGGTTTCACATTACCACTTTCATGCCCACTTGGCATCCTATGACAGCCACATGTTCGACTGTCAGTCACACATGGTGGCTTCTGGGGTGGGTGCAGAGTGTATCACTGTGGGAGTTTGTGTCTGCCACCTGTGGTTAGGGTGCAGGGGGTTCCTTTATTCCCACAGGGAATTGTCTGCACATATTTGTCACTGCAGCTAGACTGCCAACCTGCCATGTGTCCACAGCCAGCTGTCTTACAGGGGGGTGTCGCCCCGCCTAGGCACCTGAACCCCTTTTATATAAATGCATGTTTGTCTATGTCTTAGACAATAATTCAATAAAGGTGTTAAAAAGATTCTGAGAGGTATACAAACCACTCAAAGTGTGAGAAACACACTTTTCATCAAATGAGAAGAAAAAAAGCTTTTTTGTAAATTCTGCTTAAATATATTCAGTTGCACTTATAGTGACCAGTATGGTGATACTTCTTAAAATCATTTTCTGCTTTTTCCCCCATGTTTTATCCAAAAAAGTTTTCTGCTTGCATTTGTTTTAGTTTGTTCTAGGACCTTATTTTTGTAGCTCTGGGAAGATTGTGTATTACTGCAAGATTTTAGCATTGTTTATACATTATACTGCAGTTCTATCTCTATAAGTAGTTTTACTTATAAAAGCTAGCTGTTTGTATTTTGAACCATGTCTGGGGCCTAATTCTTGCAGCTTCATTCACAGTTCTGGCAGAACTGTGAACTACTGAGAAGTTTGAGTCTCATTTAGTCATTTATTACAGCATTTTTCCATAAGTAGTATTACATTTAAATGTTTGCATAGTCTGATGCATTTGTCTGTGGTGGGATTGCAGTAGTGGCAGTACTGTGAATTCTTCACCAGGATTTGTGCTTCATCACTTTTATAGCTGTTTATATTCCAGACTGGCTACAAAAGTCTTCTGTTTATCACTTGCCTATTTAAAATTGCAAGCCAGTGCCTTTTTCTTCACTTTGCTACTGTTTTTCCCATTTTTTGTGTCTGCCCCAGCCCCCACTGAAACATTAAGCTAAGGTTTCTGAAGTTCTAACAACAGGACTAGGGTTCCAATATTGAAACCCTTTCTAGGACGTCTGCTTATTGCAGCTTGAATTTTTCCATATCCCTCCCATCCTTATCCTTGTGTGGTTTTAAAAGTCTGTGTCTCTGCCTTTTGCTTCTTGTGGTAATCTGACTTCCAAAGTCCCTCCCTTCCTCCCTCCCCTCTTTCATTACCCTACACAGATGCAAGCACCTAGATAGCAAATTCTATCTATAAAACGTTCCTTAGAAGTTAAACCTGTAACTTAGTGTAGCTAAAACAAAGTCACTGTGCAGAGACAGGCTTAGAGCAGCTCATTTGCACATTAAACAGCACTACTATCAAATCTTAGCACACTCTAACCTAGACTAGTGCCAAACCCCAGAAACCATCCAAGGAGACCCTGTATAACCCAGTCCACAACCTACAGTAGTCCACCCAAGTACAGGTCCATATAACATGGATATGCAATTTCCAAATGTTTTCACAGCCAGCTTGGTAGATATGGGCATCCTAAGACAATGTAGCAATTGTCTCATATTCACAGACAAGCATTTAATCCTTAAAGAAACAAACACAGAATGTGAGAGATGCACATACACAATTTCACAGGAGGCAAACGTCACATACAAACAAGGCTGTCAAGAACAGCCACATACACACTACATTCACCATGCACATAGGCCAACTTATGCTGAGGCACTAAAAAGCAGTGTTCTCAAACCTCAAAGACCTCCTAAGCCTATAAGTGGCAACACCTATCCTTGGCAATCTCTAAAGCACTCACCAGAATCAACACAAAATACCACACATATGTCTACACCCAGTGGAGCCCCAACAGCAAAGCCCATAAGGCAAGCAAGCCCATTACCCAGTACTCTTTTCAGAGGAGACTCCTTTGTACAACACACAGATATCCTACTCATCAGATGGAACAAGGAGAATATAATAAGAAGTTATGTACCTACCATAACGTTCCATGTTAGTTGTCTTCTCTCGCCTTCTTTCTTGCTTGATGGGTTCGGAGCCGATCCCTCGGCTCCGACTCGGCACTTGCTAAGCTCGAGAGTCACTTTTACCAGCTCGAGGCAGCCCCATATCCCATGATGCAAGGCGGTAAGTACCCAGATCTTGTTTGATGACAAAGGGCAATAGCACCAAGCATAAAATACTTCCCAAAGGAAGAAAGAAAAAACTTACAGATGGAAGAAGGACCAGGTCTGAATGGTCTTCAGCATAACAGTTTCTTATAACAAGGTCTGTCCAGGCCAGGGGGAAGGAGGGAGGGTCGAGAAAGAAGGCGAGAAGACAACTAACATGGAACGTTATGGTAGGTACATAACTTCTTAATGTTAAGTTGTCAATCTCGCCTTCATTCTTGCTTGATGGGACCGCGTCCCTAGCACCTCTATCCTGGGTGGCTCAATGGAACAAACTCTTGAGGACTGTAGAGCCAAAACTGGCTCTGTCCCTGGAGGCCAAGTCCAATTTGTAATGGGAAACAAAAGTGTGAGGAGTGGCCCAAGTGGCCGCTGCACAAATAGTGTCTAAAGGAAGTCTAGCTTGAAAAGCTGTAGAAGTAGCTAAGCTCCTAGTTGAATGTGCTTTAGGTTTTGAGCACAGCTGTTTTCCCCTGAGCAGATAAATTTCAGAGATGACCAAGAAAGCCATCTAGACAAAGTCACTTTAGAAACAGGAAGGCCTTTTTATTATCCGCATAGCAAACAAAAAGTTGATCAGATTTTCTAAATTTTTTTGTTCTGTCCAAATAATATCTAAGTTGACGGTGGACATCAAGATAATGTAGCTTTTGTTCAGCTCTATCTGAATAGTTAGGGAAAAATACAGGGAGATCAATGGATTGATTCAAATTGTTCTTTGAAGCAACCTTAGGCAAAAAGATTGGGTTAGTTCTCAAAGATACTCTGTCTTTGTGAAAAACCAAATAGGGGGGTCGAACCGAAAGAGCATGAAGTTCAGACACCCTCCTGGCCGATGTAATAGCCACTAGGAATAAAGTTTTCCAAGAAAGATATTTCAGGGAACAAGAAGCAGCTGGCTCGAAGGGGGGAAGAATCAAGGATGTCAGCACTAAATTTAGATCCCACTGAGGAGGAGGATTCCTGATTGGAGGTTTTAGTAGGAAAATTCCTTTCAAGAAGGCCCTGCAGAGCCTATGGGACATAATATTATGATCTGCTATCCCGACATGAAAATTGGAAATAGCAGCCAATTGAACTCTGACTGTGGAAGAAGAGGAGCCTGCATGAAAAATCTCTGCTAAGAAGTCCAGGACTGCCTGAACAGGGGCAGTAAAAGGATCGATATTCTTGGCCTTAGCCCAATAAGAGAAACGTTTCCATTTGCTTGTATAAATCCTCCTGGTAGAGGATTTTAGCGAAGCTACTATGATGTCTCTAACTGGGTTAGAGATCAAAGGAAGCCTGGCTAAGGAAGGAAGTGGAGCAACCATGCTGTGAGGTTGAGAGAAGGGATTGACCAGTGCAGCTGACCCGATTGGTGTATCAGAAGATCTGGCACTGGGTCCAGATGCCACGGCTGCACCAAAAGGTGATGATGGAGGAACGGAACCAAACCTGTCGAGGCCAGTAAGGGGCAATGAGAATCAATTTGGCTCTCAAAACGGTAGCTTTCTGGATAACCTGAGGGATCAGAGGAAATGGAGGGAAGGCATAAAGAAGTCCCTGGGGCCAATCCTGGGTCAGAGCGTCTCTGGGGATGGCCTGATAGAGGGAAGAGGCTGAAGAAGTCTGGACATTTGCTGTTTTGGGGAGTAGCAAAATGATCGCAACATGGACGACCCCATTCCAGAAAAATCTCTTCCGCTATAGATTGCTTGAGAGACCACTCGTGAGGCATGAGAATAGCTCTGCTCAATCTGTCCGCTACAATGTTGGTTTTCCCAGGGATATGCGTTGCTACCAGAAACCGATGAGAGGAGATCGCCCATTGCCATAGTCTGAGCGCTTCTCGACACAAGGGGTAGGACTTGGTTCCGCCCTGTTTGTTGATATACCAAACTACAGACATGTTGTCTGTGTGGACTGCAATTGTCCCTACGGGAAGAAAGTCGTTGAGGGCTTGCAACGCGTTAAAAGCACTGCTCTCATCTCCAGGACATTTATGTGCAGATGGTACTCGAACGGCTGCCACGTCCCATGAACCATCCTGCCCTGATAATGACCCCCCCACCCGATCAGGGAGGCATCCGTGGTGACAGTGGCTATCGGGGATGGGGGTACAAAGTACCTGCCTTGGTGAACCTGAGGAGATGTGATCCACCAAGCAAGATGCTCTTTGCATGTCTGTGTCACCAGAATCTGGTGATGCATTGGAAGTTGCTGGTATGACCATTGTGTGAACAGCATCCACTGAAGAAGGCGCATGTAGAATCGAGCCAGGGGAAGAAGAGTAATGGCCGCAGCCATGACACCTAATACCTTTAGAACCATTCTGGCCTGTACTTTCTTGTTGGCCAGAATGATCCTGACATGACTCTGAATGTCTGAAACTCTTTGATCTGTAAGGGTAGCTGACATCCGAACAGTGTTTAAGTTTGCGCCTATGAAGGTAATAGACTGGCAGGGCGATAAGGATGACTTTTCGAAGTTGATTGAGATGCCCAAATGAGAACAAAGGTTTATTGTGTAATCTCTGGCTTGTATAAGCTGATGCCTGGTGGTGGCTGACAGGAGCCAGTCGTCGAGATACGGAAACACCTGGAATCCTTGACGTCTCAGGTGAGCCGTGACCACTGCCATGCATTTGGTGAACACTCTGGGGGCTGTAGTGAGACCAAAGGGCAGGGCTCTGAACTGGAAATGACTGGACCCCAGCCAAAAGCGGAGAAATCTCCTGGAGCGTCTGTGAATTTTGATGTGATAGTACGCATCCTGAAGATCTATTGAGCACATCCAGTTGTCCTTCTGTAAGAAGGGCAGAATTGACTGAAGAGTGACCATTCGGAATCTTGTCTTCCTGACAGACTTGTTGAGTCTGCTGAGATCCAATATTGGTCTCCAGTCTCCCGTCTTTTTGGGGACCAAAAAGAACCTTGAGTAGATTCCAGGCTCTGAATGGTCTATTGTAACTGGCTGAATGGCTCTTTTTTGCAGTAGTTTTGAGACTTCTAACTCTGCAATTTCCCTTAGACCGGGTGGTACATCTGGAAGGGAATTTGAAGGGAAGGGACTTTCCTCGAAAGGAATTATGTAACCCTTGGATATGATCGACTGTACCCATCTGTCTTGAGTGAGGGAATGCCAGGCTTCTGGGTACAGTGATAATCTTCCCCCGACTGCCTCCAAGGAGGGACAGCCGGGCAACATCTCAGGGATGCTGAAAGGGCTTGTCAGAGAGAGGCTCTCTGTTTCCCTGGTTTTTCAGACCCCCTCTGCCTCTAGAGCGGCGTCTGTTGTTGTTACCCCCTCTGCCTCTAGGGGTAAACTGACCACGTGAATCCGGCGTGACTCCTTGGGATTTACGGAACCACATTTTCCCACCTTTCTGTCCTTTGGGATAAGGTCTAGAAGGGGTGGAAAAACGGACTCCAACAGCAGAAAGAGTCTTGCCGTCCTGTTCGCACCTGGTCAAGGTTTCCTTCACCTGAGGGCCAAACAAAGCTGACCCATCAAAGGGAGAATTTGTGAAGGACGCCTTAAAGGGATCCGCAAAATCACATAGCCGCATCCAGGCTTGGCGTCTAAGAGCCACACCTGTACCTGCGGCTCTACTCGCTCCATCCGCAGCATAAGATATTAGCCGCATGGAGGAGTTTGCAATGGAATTGAGGGTTCCTAGCTGCGAAGCAATTTTTTCTTGAGCCCCTGCAGCTGTAGGATCCTGAACTACTTCACCCAGCACCTTAAGGATATCCCTCTGGAGTCTGGTGAAGTGACATAGGTAATTCAGCGAACGCATAGCAAAGGTCGCTGAGGAAAACATCCGCTTACCGCACCTATCCATGGTCCTAGAGTCCTTATTAGGAGGATGGACGGGCACGGAAGGATCTGAAGTTCCTTTTGGTGGCCGCAGCCACCACCATGGCATCAGCGGGACACCCTTAGTGAGGAATTGCTTGTCACACGGGCAGTGATAAATTTTGAAGGCCTCCTAGGGACTGGCTCTACAGAGTCAGGAGCTGCCCACGCCTTCGTGCAATAACCTGCATAAGGGGGTCGAAGGCGGAGACACCCAGGAGGTGGAGGGCCGAGATCCAAACGCCTCTAGGTATACTGACTCATCCTCAGAGGGATTGTTGGTGGGCCAGTTTCCCTCTGTTTAAGGAGTTCTAGGATGTCTGAGAAGGAGACATCCTCAGAGGGGATCTAGGGGATCCCTCTGACTCATCAAAGTCAGTATCCAAGTGACAGACTCGGGAGTCTACATGCTTGCTCTTACAAGTCCTCTTCCTAGGAGGATCTCCCGAAACATCAGGAGAATCCTCGGAAGAGGGGGAAATTCCCAATGGGGAAACCTGAGGCGGAGGATCTCTGGGTCCTGTAGCAAGAGAAGTGGCAGAGATGTCAACAGGTACTATAGAGGGAGGAGCTACGGGAGCAGACTGCTGACTGATACCAGTGGCCAGCACACTCTTCATCACCTCGAATGCTCCCCTCTCAGGCAGGTCCGAGAGAACCCGTTCCGAAGAGCTAGGAACTCCAGGGACCACCGAAAGGGAAGTCTCCGAGGCAGATGTCGGAGCCGAGCTCACCAAGGCCGAGGCTCCAAGGGGAAGAGCGGGTTCGGACAAGGGTCCGATGCCACTCACCCCCTCGGAGGAGACCATGGAAGCCCGACCACCGAATCCCTCTAAGGAAGGTCTCGAAGAGGAGATAAGAGTAGAGGCTGAAGGAACAGAAGGGGTATCCGTCCTCCAGCCGTAGCAGTAACCATTCCCGAAGACTCCAACTCCAAGCTCTGGGGTAGAGTTGAAGGAGGAACTGTAACGGGGTGTGGACCAACAGTCGTCTGTTGAGACGGACTATGTAACATTTGGGCCAGTACCTGTGACTTAAGTAATCTACTGACCACTCTCTCTAGGTCATGATCTGACAGTCTGGATGACCTTGAAGATCGGCTCCGATGGCTCCGTTCCGAAAGAAGAGGTGAAGCCCGAGCCGAAAGTATCGGCTCCAAGGAAGGAGACCTCGACCTCTTCCTGGAATGAGCCATCGGAACCGATACTATAGATCCTGTCGGAGCCGACTTCTCGGAGCCGACAGGAAGCCTCGATGTATCGGCTCCAGCCGGAGCCGATACAGCCACCAAAGTAACGGTGTCGGAGCCGATCGGAGCCGACACCGATGCCTGTGCCACATGGGGGTCGGAACCGATCGGAGCCGACACCGAAGTGGTCGATGCAGATTCGGCACCGATAGCCATCGGTGCCGAAGGCTTTGTTAAGCCAGAATCGGCTCCAGCCGGAGCCGATCTCGACTCGGAACGAGTCGGAGCCGAGGCCGCAGGCTTAGACACAGAAGCCTGGGCCTTGGAAGATTTAGCTGATTTTGATGGAGCCGACTTAGCCGGAGAGCCCTCCGGCAAGAAGGCCCCTAAGTATCAGCTTGTTGCGTCTTTCCTGCAGGACTCTCTGGCTGAAGGAATGACAAATAGCACAGGAGTCCTGCAGGTGAAGAGGCCCCAGGCAATACAGGCAAGAAGTGTGACCGTCTGTCAGAGACATCTTCTGACAGCACGAGTCACACTTCTTAAAACCTGAGACCCTCTCCTTTGACATGGTGCTTCACAAAAAACACACACACACACACCAGTCAAAAATTTAAATTAAAGAAAATACCAAAAAGGTATTCCTAAAAACAAACACACACACACCCTAACAGGGAGGGATGGGATGGGTAAAGTTTGACTAAAAAATATTAAAAGAGACAGGGATTTTCTGTCAGGAAATCTAAATAATTAACTTATAACTAACAATAAAAGGTTTTTTTAACAAAAAGGGGCTTTAATATCAATAAAGTGAATCACTTACCAGGAGCTGGTAAAGGAGGACCTCATAAGCGAAGCGGCAAACGAGATCTGGGTACTTACCGCCTTGCATCATGGGATATGGGGCTGCCTCGAGCTGGTAAAAGTGACTCTCGAGCTTAGCAAGTGCCGAGTCGGAGCCGAGGGATCGGCTCCGAACCCATCAAGCAAGAATGAAGGCGAGATTGACAACTTAACATTGATTATTTGCTTATCTGGAGCAGGATCTGCCAATGTACCCACTCAAGTTACTTCATCATATGTACCAGAATGATTCTAGCACAGTCCATGTGGGCATTAATGAACTGAAACTTACCTCCTTGGACTATATAAAGACAAATGAAAACACAAGATTGCATGTCAGTAAATTGAAGTCAACAGCAGCAAATATCCACAGTAAACCAAAAGTATGCCAGACTTCAAAAACACTGTAGATTTACTTGATAATAAAATAAACAAAGATTCTGGGATACCAATTCCCTTCTTCAGTGTTCATTAAAATGAATATCAAAATCTTTTTAAATACTAAATACAAAGTGTCACAAGGCATAACCCCCCCCCAATCAAAAAGCACTTCCAATTACATACTTGCCAGAATCGATTGCACAAGTGATTAACTCCCAATCCTGGGTGAATACAGACCAGTTTTTTTTTTTTTTGCACAACAACAGGTTGGTGCATTAACAAGCCCTTTATCAATGGAATTCGTAGATGGATCAAAGCCTGTTGAATGCACTCAACAACAACACTCAATCTCCCAGAGAAAATGGAGATAAAGCATCAGAATCTGTCAAGAGGCTGCTCAAGAAGAAGAGGAGTCGAGAGAAAGAAGTAAGTACAATGGCCTGGAAACACACAGCAGATCAGTCAATCAGAACAGAGGAATGGACAGTCAGTAGTCAATCTTTCTAGCTACCAACTGAATGATAGTGACCATTTGGTATTCAATAAGGCCCTAAAGTTTATTCCATCTAACACGGGCAATGTAGTGGATGCTCTGACAGATTTAAAGCTGTTTATATGCAATTTAACTTTGAAAATGACATTTAAAAGCAATATAAATAATTTGCAGGCACAAAGAAAATCAAGTATTTTTGTTCTTGTTAATCTACCTGTTTTGAATGCATTTCATAATGTTTGTGAAAGACAAATAAGGGAGTTGTAAGAAGCGAGATGGGAAAAGAGAGTATAATTTGAGACGTGAAGAATATGAATCATTGATAAAGTTGCAGAACGATAATGACATTGATAAAATTGGCTGATAAAGGAGGCACCACTGTCATCCTTAACAAGAATGATTACTTGGCACATATAAATGAATTTTTAGCTGATGACATTTTGAAAATAGGTTCAAACACCTTTGATACTATAATTCATAAAGTGAATAGCTGTGTATCATCATCATCATCTTCTTTTGGCTGTTCCCATTAGGGGTCGCCACATTGGATCATCTGTTTCCATTTCTTCCTGTCCTCTGCATCTTGCTATGTCACACCAACCACCTGCATGTCCTCTCTCACCACATCCATAAACCTTATCTTTGGCCTTCCTCTTTTCCTGTTACCTGGTAGCTTCATCCTTAGCATCTTTTCCCCAATATACACAGCATCCCTCCTCAGCACATGTCCAAACCAATGTAATCTTGCCTTTTTGGCTTTGTCTCCAAACCTTCCAACCTGGGCTGACCCTCTAATATACTTATTCCTAATCCTGTCTGCCCTCATCACACCCAGTGCAAATCTTAACATCTTTAACTCTGCCACATCCAGCTCAAACTCCTGCCTTTTTGTCAATGCCACTGTCTCCGACCCATATAACATAGCTGGTCTCACTACCCTCTTGTAGACCTTCCCTTTCACTCTTACTGGTACTCGTCTGTCACAAATCACTCCTGACACTCTTCTCCACCTACTCCATCCTGCCTGTACTCTCTTCTTCACCTCTCTTCCACACTCACCATTACTCTGAACTATTGATCCCAATTATTTAAACTCATCTACCTTCACCACCTCTACTCCTTGCATCCTCACCATTCCTCTATCCTCCCTCTCATTCACACACATATATTCTGTCTTAGTCATGCTGACCTTCATTCCTCTTCTCTCTAGAGCATATCACCATCTCTCCAGTGTCTCCTCCACCTGTTCCCTACTCTCACTACAGATCACAATGTCATCTGCAAACATCATAGTCCACGGGGACTCCTGTCTGATCTCGTCTGTCAACCTGTCCATCACCATTGCAAATAAGAAAGAGCTCGGAGCTGATCCTTGATGTAATCCCACCTCCACCTTAAACACATCCGTCACTCCCACCGCAGACCTCACTGCTGTCACACTACATGATTTACAATTGTCTGGTGATTTTACACTAGATTTTTTACAACTATTTTTCTGTACTACACCCTGTTATTCCATTATTATACGGGTTACCCAAGATACATAAGAATATGATGTGCCATCCGATGAGACCTATTGTCTCGGGTAAGGGTTGAGTAATGAAACCTAATTCTTTGTATCTGGAGGATGTTTTGAAACCTTTTTGAATAAGGTAAACAGCTATATACGTGATACTGGTGACTTTTTGCAGAAGCTTTATAGCTCGTATGTATCTGGATCTGCTGAATATACTCAATGCATATTAGTAACACTTGATATTAATTCACTGTTTACGATGATTCCTCAAGCATATGGTTTTGAGGCAGTTTGTGAATATGTAAGCTCTAATAGTAGCTTCACGGCGAGACAGGTGGAAACGATTTGTGATTTATTGGATGTAGTTCTTACTAGTAATATACTTTTTTTGAGAAACCAGTTTATCATCAAGTCTCTGTAGTAGCTATGGGGACTTCAGTAACCAATACGTATGTGACTCTAACATTGGACAGATGAGAATCTGAGTTCATTCTTAATGTAACCACTTGGCATTATGATAAAATCTCTTTTTTCAAGTGTTTTGTTGATGATATTTTTTTAATATGGAAAGGGAATGAACAAGAATTGACTGAGTTTTCACCCACTTAGATACTGCTACTCTGTTTCTTAAGTTTAAGTTGAATTATTTGTATGAACAGATTCAGTTACTGGATGTTAATATTTCTAAGACGGGTAATGTTACTGACACCAGTATTTTTAAAACAGAGGTGCAGGGTAATAAATACCTACATGGTAAGAGTATGCACCCTAAATGTACTTTTAGAGGTATTGTGAAGAGCCAGCTTATATGGGCTAGCAGGCTCAATACGGATCTAGGAATGTGTCATGAACAGATGCAAGATACCGTAAGTGATTTTAGAGTAAGCGGTTATGAAGAGGATCTGTTAAATGATTTAAGACACCCAGTTTTGAGTGAGAGAGAAAGAACTGCTAGACTTTATTTTTTGCACTCAGAAGGAACTGTATCAACAACTAAGAATAATGAACAACAGTGTCTACATTATGTAATGAATTTTAGTAAGAAAACTAATAGTGTTTATACAGGTAATATGAAAGAATTGGGATATATTATCTGTATTACGGGAGGTTAAGGACTTGGTGAGTAAGAGACCAAGATTTGTTTAGAGGAATCATAGAAATCTTAAGCAACATCTTTGCTATAAAGAAATGAACTCTCTATTAGCCCTAGACAGTTTAGTAAGAATGGTACCTATCCCTGTTTTAATTGTTCATGCTATAAACTGATAATATCTGATGATGAATTTTTACACCCTTGAACTAGTAAAAAATATAATTTTAAGCTATATGCTACTTGCAATACTGTTAATTTTGTTTATCTATCTTCCTGTTATATGTGTTCAAGTTTCTACATAGGGAAGTCCACATGAAGACTTAAAGAGCATCAGTCTGATATTAGGTGAAAAGTTGCTACAAATTCCCTTGTGAAACATATAATAGATTATGGTACAACCTATACTGTTAGTTAGTTTAGAGTTATTCAATGTGTATTTAAGAATATAAGGGGCGGTGATCATAATAATAAGTTAGAGTTAATGGAATACAGCTGGATTTTACGTCTAGAAGCCAACCACCCACCAGATTAAATACAACAGTATTAAGCCTATATTAAAAGCAAGACATGCTAATTTAAAGTAATATTACTATTTTTTAATATAGTTTTTGACTTACCATATACAAATAGTTTGTATGTATTATTTATGTATTAGATTTTTAAATATGTAATCAGTATGTAATTGGAAGTTCTTTTTGATTGTAACACTTTGTATTTAGTATTTAAAAGGATTTTGATATTTGTTTTTGAACACTGAAGAAGGGAATTGGTATTCCAAAAGCTTTGTTTTATTATCAAATAAATCTACAGCATTTTTGAAGTCCACTGTACTTTTGATTTACTATATAAAGACAGACGTTATTGATCTTTCTGAGTATGTATCTCAAGCAAGTATGTACCTTGCAGTGAGCAACATTCTATCTTTGCCAAGAATGATTCCACAGTGTGAACAAATGATGACTGACTTCAATAATTGGCTTAGTTTCTGATGTCTCTCCGAGGCTTCCGAATATTGACAAAAACTTTGTCCGTCCCCTTAGGGCTTTTTTTACGTAATGCCAAATTGACAAACCTACTGACATAGCAAATAAAACACAAGTATGTTACTGTTAATTGCTAGAAGCCTAAACAAGAGACTCCACCCCCTACAAGCTCTCCTAACTTTGGAGAATATAGACATCTGTACCATTACTGAGACATGGTTTAAATCCACAGAAAGTACTCCAGCAGTGCAAAGCTTCAGTGTTTCCACACATTTAGACCATCATCTGCACAGACAGGGACAAAAGGTGGAGGGGTGTCAATCTACATTAGCAACAAGTATACCTCATGCAGATCACCACAGACAAAGTCCCATACCGTATACTAACAGCCTATAGGTCATTGTCTATGTCCCAAGAATCCCATAGTTCTTACCTAGACCTATTGGAAACACACACCATTAAACCAAATACCCATTTCATGGGTGACTAACTACCCCTCTATAGACTGGGAAACATAAACTGCCCCATACCCTCAAGCACAACAATTCCTGGACTTGATTAACACAAACAGCCTTGACCAGAGCCATAGATGGACCATATACTGCCCAGCGCTGGTTCTGATGTAACAGCCCCCCCAAAAAAATCATTTTATTACACACAGATCCACTCCCTAGCTCTTCAACCAAAGACCAACAAAGAAAGAGAGAGAAAGAGAGAACAGGAAAAAAAGCACTTTACTGCATAAAGCTGATCACTACATTGTAGCTTTCCATTTACTACAGACAGAACCATGTGCCACCCCCCCTTTCAGGTCTTCCATTGAAGAGCAACAAAAAAAAGAAGCACTTTACATATAGGAAGTGCCTTTCTGTACCCACATTCAGAATTGCCAGATACAGAAAGAATACATAAACTACTTTTCCCAGTTGAACCCCCTAATACTTTACATCCAGGGGAACTGTCTCCTTCACCCCACCCTTGCTATGTTTCTGCCCTTGACCAGATAGTGTGCACACCCACCAGAGGTTCAAACAAACCTGACCTGGCACATATCAATATGGGAGAGTGCTGCACATTCCCAAATGTCACATCCTCATTGGTGAGATCAGACCACAAAGCTGTCTCCTTCAAAATAAAAATTTATTTTGTAACTCAAATAAACCATGTAACAGTTAGTTACTATTCCAGAGCAAACTACAGCCTATTGCATGATAGTCTGTCAAAATTCAGTGCCCCTCCTAACCCCGAGCTCACAGCAACATATGTGGAATTCTTCACAGAGATCCTGTACAACCATGTAAATGGCTGTATAGAGGCTGCTGTACTTACAAGAAGCAAGTCCAAGACAAACTCTAAAAACAAACTACACTGGTGGAATCCTAACCTTAATATGGTATATAACAAAAGGAAAAGTCCTGGCTAAAGTCAGTAAGAGCAACTCTCATAATGCTAGGAGCTAATTAAACTAAACAGGAAACTAAGAGGACTAATTAAATCCAATACGGATAAATTAAAAGGTCAAGATAACTTTGCAGGCTAAAGACAACCGCAAAGCCTTCTACAGCTATTTCTGTAACCTTAAAGACAGAACACAGCAGCATACCGAACTGGTGGTCATTGGTGCCACCTTCACTGAGCACATTGATATAGAGAATCTGCTGGCTGACAAATTCATCTCAAACATTACCCCCACACCCCCTCCCTCTCCCCATGAAATACCTAATAGCACCCCCCCACCACCACTATTAGCAAAGAACAGGTCCTGGTAGTGCTCGCTAAGGCCAAAACACAGCCCCATTGGGCCCTGACAATAGATTGAAACATGACCTATCATGACCTCTTGAGTCACTTTTCAATTATAGCTTCAAAACAGGCTTTGTACCATAAGAATAGAGGACTGCAACTGTTATCCCACTTCACAAGAGTGGACCATCAATTGACCCCAGAACATATAGACCTGTTAGTCTGACTAGTTTAATACGCAAAGCCATGGAATGATCAACAAAAAGATAGGCAACTTTCAGACACTGGAACCAACCCAGTTTGGCTTTGTCAAGGGAAAGTCATGCCTACTATACCTGGTGGACTTCTCTGTAAAAGTCATCAAGGCAATGGATGAGGGGAAAACAGTGCATGCCACCTCCTTGAAGCTGGCTAAGGTGTTCAGTACTGTACCCCACTCAGGGTATAGTTAATAAACTCATTGAACTGGGTATAATTCCCTACATAAATCACTGGATTGCCAGCTGGCTCACAGAGAGGATCCAGGAAGTCAGGATTGGTGAGATCTCCTCCACTAAGAGACCAGTAACCAGTGGGGTACCGCAGGGCTCCATGCTAGGACCATTCCTATTTGGCATCCACTTCTCAGAGCTATAGGCTAATGTTAAGAGCCTTTGACTGATGAAGTTCACAAATGACTGCAAATTGGGAGCTATCATACATTACCCCCATGACACAAACATCTTACAAGAGGGTCTAACACAGACAAATGACTTGTGCCAAAGTCACAGATTAATGCTCAGTGCCAAGAAATGCATTATAGTACCTTTTGGGAAAATGGCCATCAAAAGGCTAATTACTTCATCAATAAGACACTCCTAAGAGCTGACCCAGGAGGAATCTGGGAACATATGTAGAAAGTAATCTGGCCTTTGATCAACATGTGGCCAAGGTAGTGAGAAAATCATTCTATGTTGCCAAACTTATAATTAAGGGTATGGCATCCAGGTCCAAGGAAGTCATAGTGCCACTTCATTTGGCCCTTATCAGAGCCATCATTAAGTATAATGTCCCCTTCGGCATGTACCTGACCAGACATATGTAACAGTTGGAACACTCACAAAGATTCCTTACCAGGAGAACCCAGGGTATAAATATACTGTTCCATATGGATCACCTTAAAGCCCAATCTTTATACTCAGTCTCCTACAGGTTACTGACAGGCAATCTATGGCTGGCTCTGATGGACTTTTTGCGCATCCACAAAATGAACAGCATCATAACCACCAGATCCAAGGATTTAAATTTTGCTTGCAACATAAACAGGACATGTTGGAAAGACATATATGTGTATCAGAAGATTCCCATGCTCCAGAACAGGCTCCCCATCCATATGAAGCAGAGTCCATCTTTAATACTATTTAAATTTAACCTTCACTAATGGAGGGGAAATCAGAAATTCACCCCAGGTCTAGCCCCCATGTCTCTGATAGACAGAGGCAGAAAGAAAATATGCACAAACTAATATACTCCCCCACATAACCTTTAGAAACTTCATAACTAGCATACATCCTCCCAATGAATTCCCATAATAGATAAGGACACAATTGGATTGGGATGTGTTGTGCATCTTGGCATATAAAGGCCTTGCTGGTCATTAACCTAATATATACCTATGAAGCTATATGGGTTTAATTAGATTGTTCCTTGATCCTGTATAGGAAATCACAAAATATATTGCCTGATCCCATGAAATTTATGTTTCCAATTTCACTTGTGTCTTCAGTTTTCATATATCTAATTAAATAAGGAATAACTCCATTTGTTTCTACAGTACTCTGGCATATGACTGCTTATTATGAAGTTTACACAATTTTTATTCTGCAGCTACATTTGCAGAGTCCTTAAATTGAGTAATAATTTCATTTATCATTGACAGCACGGTGCAGTCACATGTTTTCCCTTTCAGTTTTCTGATATAATTAAGGAATACTTTATTATTGCTTTCAGTCTTTGAAACAAGCTGAGTTCAGACACACACACTACATTATGGAAACAAACTGCCTGGCAGTTACAGCAAATGATTTCAAGGTATAGCAGATTGCAAAACAATACCACTCAGGGTGTCAAATAAGCATTACTACTGCACAAAAGGTCAAAGTGCAATGTGATAGTTTTTTTAAGTTTTGGATAAAGTTTCATTAAATCAGTTGTGCTTTCTGTTTTAAGAGGAGCAAATAGTATTTTCACGGATGTGAAGTGCTGTGAATGTAGCCGTGGCATCATGTGATGTTAGGGGAAATTGTAAGCTATTTAACATATGAGGATTCCTTTGGCTGTAGCCTCATGGACTTTGCTACAGTGAAACACTGGGATGTTGCTCATCTTGAGAACTTTTGAAATGAGCGGAAGGGTAAGGGGTTATACAAACATGCCTGTCCAGGAAATTGAAAAGGCATATGTCTTCCAGGCCTGTTCGCAAGGTGTCCTGGGTCAGAACAGTTTTAACTGTCTTGAGTTTGAAGTCAAAGAGATCTATCTGTGGTTTCCCCCGCTGTTAAGCAACTATTTAACAAGGGCACAAAATCTCAGGCAACAGAAATTAAAAAGAATAGTCACTAAACTTAGGGACCCTATGACAAGAAAAATAACCAGATGTCCTACAGAGGTGTAAGAGATCATTTGGAAGTTTTATGAACATTTATATAAAGCAATGAGATGTGTAAAACAATAAAAGGCACAAATGGAAATGTTTGTGGAATATTTAATTATGAAATAGGTTTGAGGAAGATGAGGTTGAACAATTCATAGCTAAGATAGGAAGAGAGGAAATACAAATGATGATGTATAATGAATCAACAAGAAGTCTCCAGAAACAGATGGTATTCCTATGGAAGTTTGGAAACTTGAAGAGAAGAAATTGATAAAGATATGGAAGGCTTTGATTAAAATATTTAAAAAAAAAAGGGGGGGGGACACCACCATCTTAGAAAAAACTGTGGTGGTTGTATTACTCAAAGAGGGTTAAGGCCCTTTAGACCCAGCTTCTAGATTCATTTCAGTTTTAAACCATGATTATAAACAGCTTATGTCTATACTATCTAAGACAATGGTGCCAAAATTGATAAATATTGATAACTGTGGTATTAAGGGAAGGCAAACATTTGACAACATTACAAAAACAACGGTGATCGGAAGGGAAGTAGAATATGAAAAGTAGTGTTATTGTTGTTGGGTCCTGATGCAGAGAAAGCATACTGTATACTCAGGTGGAATTTTATGAATAGGCCATTAAAGAATTTGCATTCGCTGATAGAATAACATGGTTAATAAGTAGGATAAATGAAGGGTCAGAGGCAAGAATTAAGGTGGAAGGGTTCTCTGTGCTTGAACAGAGAAAACAATCTTTTTGTTATTTGCTTTATATTTAGAGCCATTGACAAAGAAAATAAGGAACTCACAAAGTTTAAGGATATAGCTGATATGGTAATCAGGAAAAGCTAGCTTTATTTGAAAATATTTTATAGTTGACAAATCCAGAAATGGGTATTTCATTGCTGTAAAGCATTTTGAGACAGTTGTATGTCTTTTCAGGGTACCAGATTAATGAAGATAGAACAAAGGCTATATAGGTAAACTACATACCCACACATGAATTTGTCCAACAATACCCATACTTATGAGGACATGATAAGATGAAGTATTTAGGAATACAGATTAGAAAGAGTTTTGTTATGGCAGCTAAGGATATGTGGTAAGAAGCTAAACAAAAGATATTATGAAAACTGAAACATTAGAAGCTTTTGATTATGGATATGGATAGTAAGATGCAAACTGTGAAAATATTTTAGTCTCTTTAGTTTTATATACAGGATGACATATTTTTATCAACCAGAGTAGGAGATATGGAGACTAATTAATAAAGAGTTAAAGGAATTTATTTGGGAGGAGAAGAGGGCGAGAGTTAAGTAGGGTAAGTTGATCCTCCCAATAGAACAAGGTGGTGTAGGATTAGCTGATTTGAATAGATGCCTTAGAGATGCACAGTTAAGGCTCATATACATAACGCGAGCAGAAGATTAGAAATAAAAGTAAAAAGAGATAATGAAAGAGGAGTTCTGAGAAATGTGTAGATAGCAGGATTTTTAATGCAGATCCTTAAGGAGAGTAATACATATCATACAGAGTATTATGTTCATAAAGTCACAGAAGGAATTCTGAGAAGTAATCCAACACAGGAATGGACAAGGAATTTTGCCAAATGGGATGCCATCAAGTAAGGGCATGAAAAATGGGGGAGGGGACTGGACGACAGAGTAAAAGGTGATAGAGTAGGATGAGGCCAAGCAGAACGTAGACAGCATGTTAGAGACGCCCTTCCTCACCAGTGACTGAAATCAGAGTACAGGCAAAGGGAAAGGGATAATGGAGTGCTAAGTGACAGACCTGTACTAGTAGAGGTTTTGGCTGACTCTAGAACAGGAGCTGCTATTAAACTGGATAATTAGTAGGGCATATAAAATATTGTATGATAATTGATAGTCTGACGGGTAGTACAGAGGGTTAAGGCTGTGAGCTGTAGTCTCTGTGATACATGGTTTGATTTTCTCAGCCCTCATTTGCCTTACTGTCTGACCTTGAGTGAGCTACTTAACCACACATTGTGCCCAGGTCACCCCTGAAAAGGGACTGTGTGTCCAGTGGGCCCAGCTGGTTACCAATTGTGTATTATTATTATTATTATTATTATTATTATTATTATTATAAGTATAAAAGTCAATCAGAGAAGGTTAGAAAAGACTGGGATATAGAGAGACTAGAAAGGTACTCCACAGAGGAACAATGGGAGGACATCTCTGTATCTCTATAACTCTATATCTTTATATCTCTATGGCTGTATATCTCTACAGCTCCCAAGAGTGCAGCAAGCAAAGTTTAGAATGTTTAGGATTTTTGCTTGGAAGCATCTGCATAGGTTTTTATGCCCAAAGCAGCTTCAGAGAACACACAAACACACACACACACACACACACACACACACACACACACACACACACACACACACACACACACACACAAAACACTGCCACCTCCCAGTCGCTGTACAGTGGAGACACCACATCCTCCATTCCTAATCTATCTGGTTCCCCCATAAACAATCACACCCATCATTAACTTACCCACAACTCCCCAAATACACACTGCCTATTGTTGACACTTGTCACTGCTGCCCTCTCCATCTCTGTATATGATGACAACTATGCTCTGTCCTCAGTAATCCATTACATAGGCAGTCTCTTTTTGATGCACAATGGGGAGAGTCCATGCAGAGTATAGCACAGTCTGTGAGTAGTACCACATACATCATTTTCACTGTTATAGGTTATGCTTATTCAGGCCTACAGTTATGAAACAGATGCTGTCTTTTAGCCGATGCCACAGCATACCACACCCCCTTCACCTCACACAGTTACGCCTTGCAGCCACAGCTCCTCCACAGACTCCTCATCAGGCACTTCCTCTTTTACAGGCTCCTCCCTTCCCCTGCAGCCAAAGCTCCTCTACAGGCTCCTCAGTAGGCACCTCTTCCTTCACAGGCTCCTCTCCTGCTGCTACAGCTCCTCCACAGGCTCCTCATAAGACACCTCCCCTGCTGCTGACTCAGGTTCTGCTTCCCCATATCTGCTTACATAGCAACATGTTGTATAATACTGCACACACAGCAAAGATTTTACTGCATGCACCAGGGTTATACTGCAGTGCACCCCCCCCCCCCCCCCCCAGATACCTAAACAGCAGGAATGGGCCTTTAGCAGTCTGAACACACATTTAGCAATGATTCAAGTGTTTCACAGGATGGAGTTAATATATTCTCTGCCATGGTCTGTGGGTTTCTTACTGATGTCATAAGCCATTACACCGGGTCATATCTGGTATCACCAGTAAAATGGTCCTGTGGAAAATCATCCAGCAGATGCGGGATTTATGGGCACTGGGTGGGTGGAGCCTGTGCATTACAAACCACCTGTCAGTTAATGAAGTGGAACCGTTTCTGGCTGGCATATTGTTCTCCTTGCCCTCTAGGTTAGAGTTGATACTGGTATGGGTGCAGTCAATGGCTACCGGTATGGCAAGGAAAGGGGCTATATCATAAAAAGCCTGGATGGTGTTACTTCTCTCCTTTGTGCTACAGAGGAATTACATAGGCTCCTGCACATCCTGTAGGATGGCTTCAAGAAACTGATGGAGTATCCTTGAGGCTGATATCTGGGATACACCTACTGTGCTCCTGTTTGGTTACTCTACAGTCCTTGTAAGTAAGATTTTTAAAATCACATTTACCTTGGTGTCTACAGGAATGGGTGCTCCATGCAAGCCATGGGCTTACTTATTTGAGAGATACATCTCGACCAGATCCTGCATGGTGGCCCTATCCACGCAGTAGCAGTCTATTATTTCTGTGTCGTGAAGGGCATGGTATGTTAGGTACAGACAGATGACTCAGCAGCACTAAGACCAACGACATGTTTCTCCTTGACGACCATATACACATTTAGTAATGCAGCAGCAACCCCATACTTGTTTTTGTGATCTCTGTCCCTTAACTCAAGGATATGACTGTGTTAAACAACTCTGGAAGCTGTGTCTCATTCCGAGAAATATATACATTTCTGAATCTTGCTGCTAACTTGTTTGGTTTCATTTGCTTTCAATATTATCCTCATTTTAATAAAGTTGCAAAATTCCATGTCATGATACTTTCATTTGTATATTGCCACAATCCTGCATAGTGTGTCTCTGAATCACCCCCACCCAACACTTTTTCACTTTTCAAGCAAATTTTTCCAGCACAAGGCAAGACATTTTTCTGAATCCCAGAAACAGTTTTTTTTAATTCCTTCCCTCCTTTTGCTTCCTTTATGAACCAGAAAATCCATCATCTGCTCATAATTCCTGTTTTTATGATTACACTTTTGAAAGGCTTTTGCACCATATGGCTTTCCTATATCCTGTCTGTATTCGTCTGAAAAAGAATCAAATAATATGCATTACAGCCAATAACACCTTTAATTATACACTGTTAATTATTTTCGACCCTCTTCTTCAACTACATTCTGTTTATAATTCAACACAAACAATTTAATGATTTTTTTTTCTTGTGGGCATGCATTTTTTAAATGTTTCCATTCTAGGTCTCTGATTTCTCACCTTAGAAATTCAAAACACCATGTTGCCTTATTATAGGTGTAGTCATAGGGCCCTATTTATGATTAGCTTTCATCTAACGGTCTCTTTTATGCACACCTAATAAGTGATCTACAACTATTTATTTTATTGTTGCTAAGTAAAGCTCATGTCCTCATTCTATGCCGTTTTCTTGCTTTCTCTTCTGCCTGTGCGGTTGCTTATTTCTTGCCGTTCTAGTTACAGAAGTTTGCTCACTTGAATGGAATGTCATTGCTCTTATAAAGACAGAATGGTAAGACTGAGACAGCAAGTCCAGATATATTTGCATGACTACAGTCGTATGACAAATCTTCAGCATTAAAACTAGTGGAGAAAGCTTGCGTTTTGGGTTCAGCACTAAATGTTGTGCAGTACCAAAAACTTTATAAACATAAAGAAATAAGAGCCCCACTGTTCTGTACTGACTCCGAGTGCAAGTTATAGTGATGATGTGTGACTGAAATGCACCTAAGCAGATGAAGCACAGCTGCCAACCCTGATGTCAACATTTTCAGTTTGACCCTATCTGACTTTCCTTGTATAATGACAGAAATATTTTTATGAATTCTATAAACATGTTGAAAGTTTGGATATACATTATGAACTGTTTGTGAATTTACTGACATTTGGGAACCCTGGACCTGCATGGCTTTACTACTTCAGACCAAGAACCCTATCAATGTGAAAAACACTGAGTTTAAGTAGACTTGGAGGGCAATCAGGAGTTCAGGATATCCCAATACAGTATTATCCTGACAACTGCCAAGAGAAGTTCACTTTAATCTACTTATGTGATTTGTTGAGAATCACAGTACGCAAATGGAAGATGGGGAATTATATCCTTCTCAAAAGCAGCTTGTAATCTCTTTTATGTGTATCCTCTTCAGGCATTTTCATAATTTTTGTCTGTGATGAGTATGCCCACTTCTTCACTTTCTGTTCACCAGATGTCATAGTGGCTATCAAAGCTGGTGTTACTGGCTGATGTCCTAGACAAGCAAAGCTTCTTATAAACACAACCTGTCCGAATCTGCTTTTTGCTTAATGGTAATACATTTTTAACAGACTGATGTGGGTGCAGGATGTGCAGAGATATAATAAAGATTGTGCTCCAAAGCAGGTTTCGTTAGAGGCTCTAGTGATGTCAGTCACTCACCACTCACTCCCTCTCTTGTAGAAGGTAGATACAGGCAGGATTACTTAGTGCTTCTTCTAGCTGACCATATGGATACTGACTGCATCCCTGCAGGTATGATGTCTTGTCATACCTGGAAGCCTTGGATTTTCAGCATTCACTACCTTAATAGTTGTTCTGCAAACTAACCATTTAAATTACATTACCTTAATTATCTGAGCCTCACATTTTCAAATTAAACTTTTAAGTTTTCCCTCTCTGTTTAATGTCAACCATTTGCTTTAAAGAGCCATGTCTAGAAGCAATAATTCCTTTTACCTCTGGCTTATTTCTATTTATCAGGTATGTTTTGTGTAAAAATAGAAAACTTTGTTGTTTCTGTGCATTTCATTGTCATCCTGAGAAGTCAAATTCTTGATCTTTTTTAAGCACATTTCTAAGTTCTGATTTGTACCTTTTGTTGTACTTCTGACGAGTACTGTTAGCCTAAATGTTATCCTTTGCTGTTCTCTAGTGGCTATATGCTGTAACTGCTATGTCTAATTTCTGAAATGGAAGCTACAACCTGCTTAAATGCAGCACGTCTGTTTTTTCTGTAGCATATTTGTGTTGTCTTCTGCAACCGAGAAATTCCAAAATTTACTCCTCACTGGATATAAAATGGTAAAAAAATATCTTTCAAGAATCATGCAGTCATGGTTTCCCAAATGTTGAACAATCTCTTTCTGAACGTGGAACAAACAGAATGTGGAAGCTGATGAGAATTTCTTTATATTCATAAAATGTTTTGCCAAAAGAACAACATTATTCAGTACCATATATATATATATTACTATTAACACTGAATGTTGGACAAAACTTTTCTTTGTGGAACACAGAATTTTATGCAGCAAAAATGGGGTACAGTTCCTCAGAATGATCCATAGCTGAGAGGCATGCATTCAACCTTATTTTGAAAATCTGCAGCTATTGGATATTGTTGATAGTACTGTGCTTGTATCTTGGGATGTTGGCTTTGGCCAGATATTGCCAGCTTCATTGAGCTGCATGGATTTTTTTTTGCTTCCCCGTAGGACCTCACCTGATGGCTTCTCTACCTACAACCAGTTGGTCCAGTCATTCAAGGGGAGCAAGAGCTCGTAATTCCCACGATAGGCAAGCACCCTACAGCCCATTCTTTCCTGATTAGGGAGCCCTATCAGCCCCCTTGGGATCCACAGAAGTGAAAGTCAGGTGGCAGGAAGCAGGCCAGCTTACTGGTTCTACAATACATACCATGATCCCCCAGTGGAGTGCATTCTCCCCTTGGCAGTTCCTCAAGTTCTGCTACATGCTGCCACCATGAGAATCATGCTTCGACATGCAGAGTCTTCTTATCTGAGCATCTACACAATTACATCTAGTTCTCCCTAGGTGCAACACTGAGTATTGCATCCAGTAGCTTTCACCTAAGTCGTGAACCAGAACTGTATCCCTCTTCCAGGATGAGTGAGCCAACAACAGCTGTTCACTGTCATCCTCCCTGGACAGTGGCTACAGGCACTCAAGATAGTAACAGAGTACAGTCAGGCTGCTTGTGTCATAATGAGGGTTTTATCGCTGGCAAGCTGTGTGGAATTTGAGTTGCGGATTGCCTTCCTGAATTTTCTTATCTTGAATTTTGCTGAGATGACAGTTTTCTGTCTTGTTTTGTTGTTTATTATAGAGGAAAATATCAGATTTAGTACTGGGAGGATTTGATGGTCTGTCACAAAACATATGTCTTAAATACATCTAAACCCCCCCCCCCCCAAGAAAACATGATATAAAAGCAAAAACATCAATATGTGTGAGTCATGAAAATGTATGAAAACTAATAAATTAATAAATATTCACAGTTCAGTGTGCATAAAATCAGCTGGTTAAATTACAAAATGACAATGTAAATAAACAGAGGAATGACTAGGTATAAAGTACCATAAAACTATATTAAGTCTTATTAAAGTAAATTGATTCTTCATTTGTAAAATTATTAATAATTAAAATCCAACAGTGCCATGAAAAAGATATATACAACATATTACTCACTTCAGTGGTCTTACCCTGACTACTTGTATTTGCTCAGTACAGGTGGGGGGGGGGGTTCACATTTAACTGCCATTTTAATTCCCCAAGCTTTAGGGTGCTATTGAATTCATTCCTGCATTGGTGGTGTACCAGATATGAATGATGAGTCTATATTACAGCGTCAAAAGCTTAGGTTGTCAAACACCAAAATGTCGACACCTAAACGTCAGACACTCAAAACCACGACCAGCCAATTACGCTTTTTTTCCCCTGGGAAAAAATTTGCGTAATTGGTCGGTCATGGTTTTCAGCATTCGACGTTTAGGTGTCAACATTTAAAAGTTCGACAACCTAAGCTTTCGATGCAGTAATAGGGAACACAATGATATATATGCATTTATAGATACACTGCAATATACTCCTCACAGTTTTACCTACATAGAAGCTATATCTTATTTCCACTAGAAAACTAATTGTAATGTTTACTTACACCAACTAACCTCTGCAGATGTTCAAAATTCAGTATAACGTTCTAGAGATCTATACACAAAATCCATAGCACCCACAACATAATGCACCATTTAGTTTTTTGTGTTTTAAGCAACATTGTTAATTACACACACACACACACACACACACACACACACACACACACACACACACACGTCCCTTCTATCAAAACAGTGGGGAAACTTGGGTAGCACTAATAACCATAGCCACATCTAATTAATTACACACAAACCACAAAAAATCACGAACAAACTTGTTAAAACAAAACGCGAACTGAAAACCAATGAGAGCGGTAGAAACCAGGTTTAATTTGGTGGTTCGCTCACTTAGTAAGGGTATAAAGTGTCCTGAAAGTCTTTTGGACCTAACCTCATTCCTAATGCTAGCTACTAATTTAATAGGATACCCTCTGTTTATAAACATATTCTCCAAATTCTCACATTCATATTCAAAATCTGAAAGTGTTGTTATCATTCTTGCTGCTCTGACCATTTGGCCTTTAACAACCTGGTTTCTACCGCTCTCATTGGTTTTCAGTTCGCGTTTTGTTTTAACATCTAATTAATTAACTAAATATTCTAGTTATCACAAATAATTCATTTAATTTCAGATGAACCAACATAAAAGTTAATCCTTTGATCATACTCAGCATTTAGAAAAGAAGCAGAATTGTTAGCTGAATCCATCTGCCTTTCTCTCAAAATGGGTGGATATATGGAAGAAGAAGCTAAAACTATCTCCCTAATAATGCTAGAAGCAACATTCTTATATTTGACTCTTTGTTCAAATAACTCAGCAAAGCTTATCTTTGTAACACAGAGGTGATGGAGTCTTGAGTGCAACCCAGGTGACCAGGATTTGATCTTTAGCCCTGGCACTGATGGATCTGGGCAGGAAGAGTGAATGAATCTGGCCTGCTTGTGTTTCTGGGATGTTGGGTCTACCCAGACTTGAAGGCATACAAGGCAGTGCAGTCTCCCTGGTGGAGACTACAGGTAAAACCACATGTATTGTGTGGGAGTGAGGGGTACACCCATTCTAACCACATGTAATGTGTCAGAGTGGGGGGTATACCCATTCTAACCACATGTACTGTGAGTGAGTGGAGTTACACCCATTCTAACTGCATGTACTGTGTGGGAGTGTGGGTACACCCATTCTAACTGCATGTATTCTGTGGGAGTGGGGGGTACACCCATTCTAACTACACATACTGTGTGGAAGTGGAGGTACACCCATTTTAACTGCATGTACTGTGTGGGAGTGGAGGGTACACCCATTCTAACTACACATACTGTGTGGTAGTGGAGGTACACCCATTTTAACTGCATGTACTGTGTGGGAGTGGGAGGTTCACCCATTCTTGGAGAAAATTGCTACATGAAGAATTGAGGGCTTGCCCTCCATGATCAGACCACTCCACAACTCGTCCCTAGTACCTCATAGATGGTGAGCTATTAGGACCATGGAGGAAATGAAGAAACTTCAACCACCCTTGAAGGCTCCCTGGATGACTACCCCTTCAGTTTACTCTCACTCAGTATGGAATGAATAGGCTCATAGATTGGGAGAGGATCTGATGGCTGTTGGGTAACAGTAACAAAAAGGGAATAAAAATAACACATTTTGAAAGCTTATCCAAAAACGATGTAAAACAGACAATCTTGAAATTCTGATCACCTGACTCCTAACAGTATCTCACTTAATGTAGGTAAGGTGACTGCTAACATAGTACAAACAATTATTCAAGTTTGATGCCTCTGTACAGCTCACAGTTGTGGATGTTCCCTTTGTTCTTGTACACTGGCATGAGTATGTTTATTCTCTGGGCATTTGGGATGTAGCTTTCTCTCCACACTGCTATTAGTAGCCTCAGGAGCCATTTCTCTCCTACCTCACCCAGCATCTTTATCATATCTGATGTGCCCTCATCTGAGCTTGCTGCTTTCCCTGACTTCATTTTCCTTAGTGCTGTTCTTACTTCTTCTAGGGTCGGCTCCTCTTCTTCTTTCATTGTACACTGTTTCTGGAGCAGTACAGCTTCTGTGGGGTTTTTTCATTTAGAAGCTGCTGAAAATACTTCCATCTGCCTTTGATGTCCTGTGGACTGATGAGCAGGTTGTTGCTGGCATCCCTTATGAAGGGTGTCTGACTATCTTCTTTATCTTTCTGTCTTTGCCTTGCAACCTGATTCTTTGTCCCACTTAATGAGTCATTTTTCAGAAGTTGATAGAATGCCTCCGATGCCCTATTCTTTGCTATTGCAACTTCTTTCTTAGCTTCTTTGTTAGCCAACCAGTAGTCCTTCCTAGCCTGGTCAGTCTTTTCTATCTCCCACCTCTTCCTGCACTCCTTCTTTCTTTTGATGACTTCCTGGACTTCTGCATTCCACCACCAGCTTTCCTTATGTACCTTATTTCCATACCTGGCTCGGCCACATATCTTTTCTGTCGTCCTAACACATGCTGTTTTTAGGCACTGCCATTCCTCTTCAACTCCACCTATTTCTTCCCTTCTTGGTGTGCTAGAGCCCTGAGTAATTCTTTGAACTGTTGTATATTCTCTTCAGTCAACTTCCAGGTCTTCAGCCTGGTCTCTGTTAAACTTAGAGCCTTCTCTGACCACTGCTTGCAGCTGATTGTGGCAACTAGTGGTTTATGCTGTGGGCTGACTTTTTCACTGGGGATAACTTTGCAATCATGGATTCTACCCCAGTGCCATTTCCTTACTAGAAGGAAGTCTACTTGAGTTGCATGTTGGCTACTCTTGTATGTGATCTTGTGACTGTCTCTTTTCCTGAACCATGTGTTTGCTACTATCAAGTCATTTGCCAGACAGAAGTCTAGAATGGCTTCTCCTTCTTTATTCCTGTTGCCCCACCTATGTGGATCCAGGCAGTCCTCATATCTTGCTCTGTCTGTCCTGATATGAGCATTCAAATCACTCACTATCAACACCAATTCGTGTGTTCCTGCTTTATCTAGTAGGTCCTGCAACTGCTGTCTGAATGCACTCTTATTCTCACTATCACAACCATGCTGTGGGGCATAGGCTGAGATTATGAATACTGACCTATCATTACACTGGAGTCTGATTGCCATGAGTCTCTCATTAATTCTGATGATATCCCTCACTGCCTTCTGAAGCATATCTCTCACCACAATTCCTACACTATTTCTAGCCTGTCCCCCTACTGAGTAGTAGAGTCTGGATCCCAAGCCAAGTGGCTTTGCTGCAGTGCCCTTCCATCTCATCTCTTGGATACATAGAATGTCCAGCCTCATCCATAGCATCATGCTATCCACTTCCAAGCTGCATCCTGTCAGTGAACCTACATTAAGCGTAGCAATTCTCAGTTCATGTTTGGCAGGTTGGTTGGTTTTACATCCAGCTTTCACTCAACAGAACTATCCCAGGTAACCCAGGCTGGGCACCTAGACACCAGCCATCCAGTAGCTTATTGACTCAGGGCTGCTGGGCTTTATGGCGGGCAGACACTGGCCAATGGGGGGCACATATACCCCTCCTACCATTAGCAAGGGTCCCTGGCATAGGTCAGAGTAGGCCGGATCCTCAACCCACTTATCATCAATAATTACCCATGTCTATTTTGGCGACATTAGTCAACATGACCGAATCACCTAAAACCATATTTTACACCCCCAAGTGGCTAGCCCTGCCACAGCACAGAGTCTATGATCTGTGTTCTCCTATCTTGAGGATACTGCGCACCACAGTAGATGCCCAAAGTGGTTGGTCTGTACAACTTTTCCCCTTATAGGGCACCACATAGAGTCTGTGCTGCTACCCACAGCTCCATTCATTGATGAGTTTAAGGTTGAAACAGTCAGCATGTTTTTCGGACATGGGAGAAACCCCACAGAGACACAGAGAGAACGTGAAAACTCCAAACATGCATTGGTCGGAGGTCAGGATCGAACCTTGTACCTTGTGCATGGGAGGCAAAGACCTTAACCATTATGCCAGTTGGCCTCTGGCAATCCTGTAGATTGGTTGTACATCACAATTTTTATTTCATCTCCATCTATCCTGTTAGTTGCCGAGTCTCATTTACCTCTAACCTTGGCATATTGAATTCTTCCATAAACATTTCTATTTGTATCTTTTCTTTATTTCCATATTTCTCTGATTTATACATATGTTCACAAAACTTCCAAAATACTTCTAGTACCTCTGCAGGACCTCTTGTTACAGGCTCCCTAAGTTTGGCGACAACCCTTTGTTTTTTTCTGTTGCCTGAGTCTTTGTGCTAAACATTTTTGTACTCTGGAGTTATTATCAAAAAAACAATTGTTTATCAGCAGTCTTTTGTTCTGTGAGATTCTTTTTGTTCTGCAATACTTTAACCTTTATCAGTCACTCTAAATAATTCTTGTTACTTAACCATATCTCTCTTTCTTTTATTTCCACCCTATTTTTAAACTCCACTGTAGTTTAATCCCACTCCTTGGCTATAGTTTTCAGAAGAAATTTCTATCTTCCCTAATAACTCTTGAATACTTCCCTCTGCTCATTCTTTAAATTACTATTTTTTAACAGATAGGTGGGAAAGTGCCAGTAGGTTCATAGGTTCATAGGTTAGTACTAAGCTAACTGCCCTTGCGAGCCATTTTAAGCCTAGCCAATTATCCCTTGTGAGACTCAAACCATGCACCTTGTGTTTGTAAGGCAAACACCTTAACCATTAGGCCACCCTGCATTTTTATTTCAGTTATTATTGGCACATGACCTGGAATAATTACTAGAGGCATATCAAAACTTTCAATTAAATTCTCATGCTCCTATGAAATATAATGTCTGTCTAGCCTAGCCCAGTTTTTGTACCTTGGAGAATATGTAAATTCACTCCGAACTTCTAATGAATTTACATCTTCCATGCCAAATATTTTCATAAATTTCTTCAAAAGTCTATTCTCTTTTGTTATATTTATATTTCCTTTCCTAGGCACCCAGATACACCCTCACTACTGCAAATCAAATTCTCTAGTCCCCCAACTATAAGTAATATTCTCTGCTGAAAGGTGATTATTTCTCCTAGAATTTTCTTAAGCTCCATTATAACACATAGATAGAATATACATTAATGCCAGTGTAATCCTTCTCCCTTGCCACTTGCCCCTTAGTACTACAGATCTACCACTATTATCCTTTTTTCTCTTCTATCACTATTAGAGCCCCTCTTGCAATTAATATAAGTCCCCCCCTTTTCCTATGTCCCAGATATTTGGCTGAATAACCATCCTAGAATCCTTTCTTTATCAAATTCACATGCTCAGTTCTTTCCAAATATGTCTCCTGTAGCACAGCTATTTGCTCTCTACATTTTTTAATATAATTCACTACTCTTTCTGTTTTGTGTACATCTGCGAGATTATTAACATTTAAAGATAATATAGCAAGTGATTGTCATCATGTTTAGAAGTTATTATTCCCTTCCGCTGTTATGTGTAACAGTTTTTTAATGTCTAGTTTCAGCTTGTTTGTTACTAATGTTTGGCAGGTTGATCTTTTATACAGTTGTTTATTGTCATATCCATTTGAAACTATGTCACATCTTACAAAAAAATTTGTTTTAGTGAAAACCCTTAAACACACACACACACACATGCACACACACACACACACACACACACACACACACACACACACACACACACACACACACACACACACACACACAACCCCAGAACACCCTTAAAACCTATTAATGTAATACTAACACACAAAACTATGTATATCTTCAAATATTGAAGTTTAATCCTCCATATAGGAACAAATGTCCCATGCTGACAGCCAAACTCACAAACTTGGATTATCCTATAAGGAAGGATATCCATGCTAAGCTACATGATACAGCCTGTGTTTCTACTAAGTGCTGTCAGTTTTTTTGTTTTATCTTTATTCTTCTCCAAGTTAGCAAAACATCTGAATGCTTTCAGAAAAACATTATTTCCTAGCCAATAAAAGAAAGACGTATTCTGTTTTTATTGCCCCTTATTAGACTGTCTCCATAGAGACATGGAAACCAGATACACAGCTGCATCTACTTTACTCCTCTTCTGCCTTGTGTACAATGAGTAATCATTTTTCACAAACACTCTGTCTCCCACTTTTAGTACTTTGTCCTTCTGCCACAGTTTTGTCTGATTTGCTAGAGGAAAACTTTCTTATTACATTATATGTTCTTTTTTTATTCATCTGCTTCCCCTTACAAGACCAAGGGCCTTAATCCAGTCATTACCCTGTGCAAAAGTAAGGAAAAAGCATATCAGATTTTCTTGTATCATGCAGTCAGACTTTTCTTTTCTTTTCACATTGCAGTGCCTACATTTCTTATAACACAACAAGGAGAAAGAAAGAAAAAGGAGGGAAAAACAGGGGCACCTGTTTACTTTAGTATCCCTATTACACTCAGAAATAACTGAGAAAGCCTTACATTATACTAGCATGCATGTTATGCCATGCATTATAAAAAATACTACTGTTAAGAACAAAATTTTGTTTTGCTTACAATTAACTCTTTCCTTCCTCTTACCCTCTCTTAAATATTCTTCCAAACATTAATAACATGAAGTAGGATATATGCTTTGGAGTCTCCTAGGAGTTTAACAAAGTCAAAGAAGATGTCCAATATTTCCATGTTTTCTTATTCTGTCGTGCTTCACAAATATAATTAATGCTTTGTAATCCCACATTTTTTTGTCAATTTCTGAGTTGCTGGTTTTCTGCCTGATGATCTCCATCTCCCAAATCTAGCATCTGCTTCATTTTCAATGTACTCCTGGTTCATCTAGTCAACTCTTGTGCTTTTTTCTGTCTCTCAAGCATTTTCTTTTGAAACACTGGAAAAGATTTCACTGACACAGTCTCTTATTGGCTTTATTACCAGAGGAACAATAAGCAGAATCTTTCTGTTTGATAACTCAATCTTTGATGTGAAAACTTTTGTATTTCCTCTTTAGCATGTTCTGCATAAAAAAATATCTTGACCCTTCAGGAACGAATATTCCGGAAATAGCTGGATACAGCACTTTGAATCTCATGCCTGCTTCTCAACATTCCCTGATTACTGCAATAAATGTAATCCTCTTCTGATTGATGTACAGTGAGTAATCATTTTCCATGGATACTCTACTGTCTCCCACTTTTAGCACTTTGTTCTTCTGCCTCATTTTTGTCAGAATCAACTCTTTCTGCTGTTAGGATTGCATCTTTACTATTAAAGGTCTAGGCTGCTTTCTCATGGCCAAGTTTGGACCATACACACAATGTCCCCTTTCAATTAACAAATCCTATTGTGGAATACCAGTCCAACTGCTTATCTGTGCTTTTATAGAATTAATACAGTCTGTTCCTTTCAGTTTCTTTGGTCCAGCAAAAATCTTAGATTTTAACTAAAACATTAGAAATGTCCTTAATTTTGATATCTTTCTGATTTAGAATCACAGTCTGAATAACAGATACTTCACATTAATTAAATCTTCAAGCATCTATGTTGAACATCCAAAACACATTACTGAGTTCATTAGATAATGACTATAGACTAAATTAATATATACATTTTGTAATCTTATTATTTGGCAGTGTGTAAGTGCTAAACAACTGGTTTATCTAACTGTTTTTCAACATCAAGTGGTTTTGGTCTCTGGTTTGGAATCATAAGTGCAGCTGTTGTCACTGGACTGTTTGTTTCAATAGGAGTTGGATTTACTTGTGCAATTTTGATTTCTATCCTGCTGGTTCCACTTATTTGGTTTCTGGTTTATAGCCTAAATTGTGTTAAACTTAGAGGTCAGATCAATCTATAACATCTTACTGAGCAGTAAAATCAAAGTGAAGCACTAAAGCTTGAGTGGGAGGTCACTGATTGGAATATCTGAGAATATAAAATGAAAAAAATTAAAACTGATGTAATGAATCACTCTGCAAAAATGTATTAAAATTCAGGAGAAGTTCTTTTGTCTCTATGAATAAGCATAAGACTTCATAAAAAAATCTATTACACAACCTGTATCTTAGATATATCTAAAATCACATGAAATCTTTTAGTAAAAATAACACGGCAGGCATATCACATCCAATGAAAAACATGATTTAAAAAGCAAAATATCAGTACATTTCAGCCATGCTAAATATAGAGAAAATAATAAAAAAACAAACATTCAGATATCAAAGTATATATCTAATAAGTTAACTAAAACTCAAAATAACCATATAAATAGAGAAGGGGCAAGGTATAAAATGACCTGATAATATCCAAAGTGTTATTAAACTAAATGTGCAAAAACGGATCAATAGTTAAAACCCATGGGTGCCATAAATACATGTGTCCACTTAAAAACTAAGGCTAAACACTGAACCAAGGAATGTTGTTCATTTAAAAGGTCTTAGACTCAGAAAGCTGTCAATAATAATATGCTTGCTCATGCTGGGGGAATGACTCATATACACTTTAACTGCCATTACAACCCCCTGAACTCTTGGATGGTATTAAAATCTTCCCTGTACCATCCATTTCATAGAGTCAATCCAAAAAAAAAAAGATAGAAATCTTTTGTATCTAGAACAGATATGTGTGTTTATAAAGGGCACTGGTAAATTATGAGACAAATAGCATGCATATGTTTACAGACATGCCGTGACAACCCCCTCACAATTTTACCCATGCAGAAGCAGTCCTACCATGAACATTTAACACCATGAACAGTTACAAATTATCAAGCTGGATGCTGATTTAGACAATGTGCTGTTATATTACAAAACAAGTATTATAACAAGTAGCAAGTGCCACGGTGGTACAGCGGTATCATTGTTGCCTCACAGCAAGAGGTTCTCCTGTTCGATTCTCGGCTGGAGTGCCTTCTGTGTGGAGTCTGCATGTCCTCCCCGCGGTCGAGTGGCCTCCGAAAGACATGCGTGAATGGGTGTGCCTTCGCTGAAGGTTGGGCATCGGGCTGGTAACTCAGCACCATAAAAATCGACTGCCAATCATTAGCGGACCAGAGTTCTGCTGTGGCGACCCCTAACCGGGAAAAGCCGAGAAGAAAGACGATTATAACAAGTAGCAATGTTTGTTAAATGCATGAGTGTATTAGTCTTAAAGTGTTTTTATTTGATTGCTAAATTAAAGGCCAGGCCTAATTTATATAACTAGAAAGTGATATTTAAATACGCAACTTTTTTTTTTAAATGTATTCAAATGTTTTAAATGTACCTATTATTTAATCTTGTAAAAATCACTCAGAATATTGTGAAAATGAATGTCAATTTACCCCTATAAAGTTTAGTTTTTTTGGGGGGGGTATTTTTACGTCAGCAGTTTTGTTTCATAGTGTCAGTTGCACAACAAGTAGCACACTCACCTTTAGTGCAGAAGACTGTGTGTTATACTTCCACACCAGGGAGATAGATTCCTGACACTGCAATGCAGCATAAGACAGGTGCTGCACTCCTGTGTGTGCCGTCCTTTGGATGAGATGTTAAACTGAGGCCCCATCTGTCTGAGTTGGTGGTAGTTCAAGGTTCAAGTGAGTGTGAAAGATCCTATAGTGCCCATTGAAAAGAGGATGGGGTCTCTTATTTAACAAATCTTAAATATTTACAATACAAACTGAATAAATAAAATAATATTTACATTATTTAAATATTTATATTATTTACAATATAATAAACAATCTTTCTACACTGATATCATATTTACCTTTTTACTGTCAAAATACATTTATATCTGACCCCCAAACTGCTTTTCACAACCAAAATCTTATTTTTAAAAAATTTCTAATAAATTCCATTTAGCATTATACATAATTTCTTTCATGCTTTGGTTCCAAATTATCCATATAACATTAAATGTTTTTATCAACCTTTTCAATAAACACTTTGTCTTAATAAAAAACATATTCAGTCATATCCATATTAATATTTTTGTATCTCCCAATTTAGTCTAAATAATGATTCTCATCTAACTTAGGGGGAATTCAATAAAGTCTACGCAGACCGATTGTCCATGTAGGCACAGTCGCATGGCCCCAACATCGAAACCGGCAGCAGTGCGATCCAGTAAACATAGCCGAGGGGCGTGCACAAGCATGCAGACACAGAAGTGTCCGTGGAATGCAAATCACCTCATAAGCTGGTGAAATCCATGCTAATGAGGTTGATTTGCAATCCAGTAAGCAGAAAGGCACCTGTGTAGGTGCTGTGTTACTGTTAGAAATGTACACTGACAAAAACCATGTAGCAGAATGTAAAATTTAAACAATGGCTGTAAAAGCCAAATAAAAGGGTGGATGTTGCACTGTAGGCATGCAAAATGGCCAAAACTATGGCCAGTGAGCCCAAAAAGCAATGAAAATCAATAAAAAATATATTTTTTTCAATACATATATTACATTGTATAACATGCCGTTATGCAAAAAAAAAAATTAAAAAGTGTAAAAAATGAAAATTAGACATTGCAAAAATATTGCATTATAATGCCCAGCATGCAGAGTCTTACAATGGCAGGTTTCAGTGGTTGCTATGGAGGCAGGCCCTGGAGTAGTGAAATATCCAGGGTATACTCAATTAGCTGTATGTAAATGAGCTGGGGTTACTGAATAGCAAAAAGGGCCACTGTGTCCACAGATACAACCCATAGTAGGGCTAGAACCATGTAGGTAGTTGTAGAACAGGCAGCTGACATCAAAAGGGGCTGTGTCATGCTATGTGTAAGCGGATTGGAGCTCAGCGGCACCTCTTTGGGCTCAGCTAAGCACTGCAAAGCAGAGGGGTATGTCTGATCCTGCTGAGCTGTGTTTAGTCCCACAGCATGTGTTTTAGCTGGTTTAAGAAAATCTGAGTGTGCCTGTGCACAGGGGAGTGTCCAAACTGCTGAGCACTGTTTACACTAGTGCCATGGGTTTGCACACTGTGCCCCAGTGCTTAGCAGTGAAAGAATTAATAAAATAATAATAATAAAAAAGGAAATAGCTAGGGGAAGCCAATCAAATAAAAATGACTGATAAGCCCTGTTCAACAGACACTGGCCCATTCAAACCCCCAATGATATACCTGTCAGGTGGAATGCATTACAGTGAGCTAATCACACAGGCTGCATCTGCAGCACACCAGTATAAAGTATGCATACACCCTACAATCTGATTTTTCCCACAAACTCTGCACCACTGGAGTACACACTTGGGACTTTTAACTGACAAAATGATAGGGGCTGCTGCTGCTCTGCTACATCTGTATGTGCTAGAGGCTCAGGTCAGTGATGATGTTGATGCTGACAATAGGCCCAGACTGAAGGAGAAGAGTGATCAGGCCCAGGGTAACCTTCCAGGGGCTACATGAGCTGGAGATTGTACAGCACTACAGGGTGGACAGGAACATACTACAAGAACTCACTGAGCTCTGCCACCCTCAACTCAGACCCAGAGCCAACAGAGGGGAACCCATTCCAGTGTAAACAATGGTATGTGTAACTCTTAGAATATTAGCTACAGGTATTTTTCAAAGACCAACTGGAGACATAATGGGGGTCTCACAAGCATCTACATCCATGGTATTCCACCAGTTCCTGGATGCCCAAGCACTGAGGAGAGGTCCAGCAATATGCGTCTCTTCCACCGCATCGCACACTACCCTGAGGTACTGGATTCCATAGACTGCACTCATGTGTATATCAAAGCACCACCCGGTGAAGAGGGTAGAGTCTATGTCAACCACAAGGGGTATCACTCCATCAACTGCCAGGTTGTGTGCAATGTCCAGGGCATTATCATGAATATGTGTGGTGGCAGCCCTGGCAGTTATCACGACTCCCACATCTGGCACGCATCACAGCTGTACCAGACATTTGCCAGGGGGGACATCCCATATGGGCATCTACAGGGGGATGCTGGCTACCTACCGGAACCATGGATGATGATACCCATCAGAAATGCACACACACCAACCGAAGAATGCCATAATGAGACACACGCACAAACTAGGAACATCACAGAGCATGTGTTTGGGCTGCTCAAGTCACGGTTCCACTGCCTTGATGTATCTGGTGGAGCCCTGCAGTACTCTCCAGTCACATGTGCACACATGTTCACAGTATGTGCCATGCTACACAATATGATCCTGCAGAAATAGCTGGGCAGGAACATCACAGGGAAGGGACACTCAGCCCCCCACCAGTGCCAAGGTCCCCGCAGTCAAAGAGGGACTCGGAGGAGGAACCCCCCGAGCCTGTTCCTGTAGGCAGATGTAGGCATGCCCAGTATGCCCTGGCCTTGGCAAAGAGGCAACACATAGCACATGCACTGACATCCTAGGGACCTAGGGACTGACACCTCACTCTGAATCACATACATACTAAAAAGGATATCAGCCACAACTCACAACCTGTACCTTAACATGTATTGTCTGTGTACTGCATGCATCCGACAGAGTCAGCCCTGAAACACCATTATATCTGCTGCTGCAGGCACAAGGTAAGTCACTCTTTGTTACAACAAATGTATGGGGTACTACACTATGGTAGCACAGGTATGGATCTACTGTATGTATGCAAGGAAATAGAGTGGGCTACCAGGATAGCTGCAGACAACTGACAGCTATGTGAGAGAGCAGGAACTCTCTGCCCAATACTGGCTGCCCCATAATATGCAGTAGGCCCCAAGTCAGCATAACCCACTGCACTATGCAAGGGAATTACAAACAGTGTGGTCACAGGACAGATGCTTGACTATCAGTGCTAAAGTCACCTACCTCCAACACACCTGTGTTCCCATACAACTGGAGTAAATTATGTTTGCAAGGTAATAGCAGCAGACCACACAATCCCAGGGCTGTCCCAATCAACCTGTTGACATGTTCCATTTCCACAATATGCAGGGGTCGATTTGCTATGTATGTCTGTGGTTGATAGTGTCAGGAATTAAACTGTACTGTCTGGTAGCTGTTGTGGCTTAGTGGGCTAAGGACATTACCACAGCTGATGATGCTCATGGTTCGAGACTGGCTCTACTTACTATTGTGCATGTCAGCTACACCTTTGGTAGAAGTTCTACAGACTGTCCATATGTCACTATTTGTTACTGCAGAAAAGCTGGACAACATCAGAGACAATGGAGAGACAAGGGGCCATAGATATGGACAGTACACAACTCTGAGTAACCTAGACAGTGGCTAGTAGAACAGCAAGTTGTAAGAAGTTAAAGTAGCAGCAGGATGTCAAGGCTGTCATGTAACTGTGTCAGTACTTACAACAAGTCAGTGGGCACCATCATACCCCTCAAATGTAAGAGTGTCACAGAATGCCCACATAATGACAGACAGTTGAGATGCACACTTCATGCCCATCAGAATATTTATGCTAATACAAAATCTGAATTCTACCAACTGTCTAAGTTTGTAAGAGCAATATGAAACACTTGTCCCTATGTTTGTGCCTCTGTTTGTGTCCCACTTTTATACATGGATTTATCCAGATCACTGGCTCCAACAGGTTGAGAGGTATGGGCACCATGTAGCCTTATAATAACAGTACAACACAAACCATCTGAGGACCAAAGCAGACATATGGGGCACAAGGCTGGACATCCTGCAAAACAGGTACAGTCAGAGGTGTGAAGTCTGTAACCCTGTGTGTGATATTACATCACATACCCCAGTCACAGCATACCTACAACTACTACATAGAGCAGCAACTGTGGAGAAAGCCAGGAACTGAAGCAGGACAGGACAAAGGTCCACATATAAGGAAAAGGAGGAGCTAATGGCCAGACAAATGTAGAAAGCGCAGAATACAACAGTTTGTGCAGTAGCAAGGGTCCCAGTGTATGGAGTCAGCAACCCAAATGTCTGTCAGCAGTTCCCAACATCAGTCTACAATGATCTGCCACTGATGTACCAGGAAATCACATTGCTATGTAAAATGTACCAGACATATGATGCAAAACCCTGTTCAGTCTAATACACTCGGTGCACACCCTAGATATGAGTCAGATATTACAGACAGCACATAGCCAGGAAATCCCTTGGGCATCATATCAGGGAGGTGTTGTACTGTTTAATCAGGTGCAGCAGCCAATTATCTGTAGCACACAAAATCCTGAACTGAAGTACAGGTAGGTCTGACCTGGAGTCCCCTTGTAAGTACCGATGGTCACACTGGATACACTTAGCTAATTTCAGCCCATTTTTGAAGGCACATCTGACTATAGAACTGAGATGTCCATATATCTCTGTGCATACAGACAGTTATGTATACCTAACAGTCTCTCCCTATCCCCATCAGACATGATTGCCCTTATCTATCAGTATGTGGCACATACAAGATATATATGGATCTGTAGAGTTTTATATAGATGCATATATATATATATATATATATATATATATATATATATATATATATAGCTAGATAACACATATATATATATATATATATATATATATATATATATATATATATATCATATATGGGGAGACAGAGGGGGGAAGAGAGAGACACACACACACACACAGACACACACACACACACACACACACACACACACAAAGGCATATAAAGTGAGGTATTGTTGCAGCCACTTGTACACCAAGTGTAACCAGTGGCATGTGCAATTAGTATGGTGAGCTGTAGTGTGTAATAGTAGGTAGGTAAGGGTTCTAATCTCACATCAGCCACCTTGTGTGTGTTTGTGTAGATATTCCACATACAGTAGTATACACATCCTCAACAGACCTATGTCTGTGCAAGGGTCACTCATTTTATGGTCCTGTGACCAGTGTCCTCCACAACAGTGGCCTCCCTGTCAACAGCTGCTGTTCTCATACACCCTAACAGTAGTGGCAGACACTCTCCAAATGTATAAGCTCTGTGGTGCATGTGATAACTATGTAGCACTACAGTATATACAACTAGATAGGTAGTGTGTCTAATCTCAGCAATGGCAACTCAGTGAGTGCATGTGTGTATGTATATCCCCTTACACAAGGGTGTCTGTCTTGCCTGTGTGCAATGCCAATAAATTTTAAGGGCTGTGCCTACCTATTAACTCTCCCATTGGCTTACTTCACAGGGCCTGCTGATGTCATCCACCTTAGAAGCACAGTTAGACACTCTCCAGACACATAAGCTCTGTGGCGCATGCGATAAGTACATAGTACTATAGTATATACAACTAGATAGGTAGGGACTCTAATCCCAGCAATGGCAACTCAGTGAGTGTTTATGGGTATGTGTGTGTAAGTATATCCACTTGCAGCAGTGTGTACGTCTTGCCTATGTGCGTGCAATGCAAATACATTTTAAGGGCTGTGCTTACCTGTTAACCCCCATTGGCTTACTTCACAGGCCCTGCTGATGTCATCCACCTTAGAAATACAGTTAGACACTCCATACACATAAGTTCTGTGGCGCATGCAATAAGTACATAGTACTATAGTATATACAACTAGACAAGTAGGGGCTCTAATCCTAGCAATGGCAACTCAGTGAGTGTGTGTGTTTGTGTAAGCATATGCCCTGCAGCAGTGTGGCTGTGTGTGTGTGATGGTTATACCATTTTAAGGGCCTGTGCAAACCTGTTAACCCCTCCCAATGGTAACCCATTTAGAGCCTACTGATGTCATCCACCTTAGAAGCATAGTTAGACATGCTCCCAACACAATAGCTCTGTGGCACATGTGATATGTACATAGTACTATAGTGTAGATAGGTAGGGGATCTAATCTCAATATTGGCAACTGTGTGAATGTATGCATGTGTGTATGCATATCTCCTTGCAGCAGTGTGACTATCTTGTCTGTGGGTGTGCAATGGTTATACCATTTTAAGGGCCTGTGCAAACCTATTAATCCCCCCCCATTGGCAACCCATTTAGGGCCTACTGATGTCATCCACCTTAGAAGCACAGTTAGACACACTCCCAACACAACAGCTCCGTGGGGCATGTGATATGTATGTAGTACTATAGTGTAGATAGCTAGGGGCTCTAATTTCAATACTGGCAACTGTATGAGTGTGTGTATGCATATCCCCATGCAGCAGTGTGGTTGTCTTGCCTGTGTGTATGCAACAGTTGTACCATTTTAAGGGCCTGTGCAAACCTATTAACCCCCCAGTGACAGACTTTACAGCACTTGCAGAGGTCATCCACCTGAATAGTAGCGGCAGACACTGCAAAAACATATAAGCTCCGTGGTGCATCTGATATGTATGTGGCACTATAGTATGTGCAACTAGACAAGTAGGAGTTCTACTCTCAACAAGGGCAGTTCATGAGTGTGTCTGTGTGTGTCCGTATATCCACTTGCGCAGTGTGACTATGTTAGGGCCACCACCTGTCCCACTGTGCAGGTTGCAGTCCATGTTTGGACAGGTGTATCCTGTGAAAACAACTTAAACAATATATGTGTCCAAAGAGTGTAGGACAACAAATGTTGTACATTTGTGTAATAGTTGCATAAAGCAGTCATTTTACATCAGAAACACGTTAATGTTATGAGAAATAGCATAATCTAGGCAGATGCTACAAAAATAGGTTGTCATATTGGCAAAAAATGGGAGGTCCTGTCCTTTGCACTTCCCATGGCTATTGTTTGTCCTGGCATCTCTCATCTGCAGCACACAAAATCCTGAACTGAAGTACAGGTAGGTCTGACCTGGAGTCCCCTTGTAAGTACCGATGGTCACACTGGATACACTTAGCTAATTTCAGCCCATTTTTGAAGGCACATCTGACTATAGAACTGAGATGTTCATATATCTCTGTGCATACAGACAGTTATGTATACCTAACTGTCTCTCCCTATCCCCATCAGACATGATTGCCCTTATCTATCAGTATGTGGCACATACAAGATATATATGGATCTGTAGAGTTTTATATAGATACATATATATATATATATATATATATATATATATATATATATATATAGCTAGATAACACACACACACACACACATATATATATATATATATATATATATATATATATATATATATATATATATCATATATGGAGAGACAGAGGGGGGAAGAGAGAGACACACACACACACAGACACACACACACACACACACACACACACACACACACACACACACAAAGGCATATAAAGTGAGGTATTGTTGCAGCCACTTGTACACCAAGTGTAACCAGTGGCATGTGCAATTAGTATGGTGAGCTGTAGTGTGTAATAGTAGGTAGGTAAGGGTTCTAATCTCACATCAGCCACCTTGTGTGTGTTTGTGTAGATATTCCACATACAGTAGTATACACATCCTCAACAGACCTATGTCTGTGCAAGGGTCACTCATTTTATGGTCCTGTGACCAGTGTCCTCCACAACAGTGGCCTCCCTGTCAACAGCTGCTGTTCTCATACACCCTAACAGTAGTGGCAGACACTCTCCAAATGTATAAGCTCTGTGGTGCATGTGATAACTATGTAGCACTACAGTATATACAACTAGAAAGGTAATGTGTCTAATCTCAGCAATGGCAACTCAGTGAGTGCATGTGTGTATGTATATCCCCTTACACAAGGGTGTCTGTCTTGCCTGTGTGCAATGCCAATAAATTTTAAGGGCTGTGCCTACCTATTAACTCTCCCATTGGCTTACTTCACAGGGCCTGCTGATGTCATCCACCTTAGAAGCACAGTTAGACACTCTCCAGACACATAAGCTCTGTGGCGCATGCGATAAGTACATAGTACTATAGTATATACAACTAGATAGGTAGGGACTCTAATCCCAGCAATGGCAACTCAGTGAGTGTTTATGGGTATGTGTGTGTAAGTATATCCACTTGCAGCAGTGTGTACGTCTTGCCTATGTGCGTGCAATGCAAATACATTTTAAGGGCTGTGCTTACCTGTTAACCCCATTGGCTTACTTCACAGGCCCTGCTGATGTCATCCACCTTAGAAATACAGTTAGACACTCCATACACATAAGTTCTGTGGCGCATGCAATAAGTACATAGTACTATAGTATATACAACTAGACAAGTAGGGGCTCTAATCCTAGCAATGGCAACTCAGTGAGTGTGTGTGTTTGTGTAAGCATATGCCCTGCAGCAGTGTGGCTGTGTGTGTGTGATGGTTATACCATTTTAAGGGCCTGTGCAAACCTGTTAACCCCTCCCAATGGTAACCCATTTAGAGCCTACTGATGTCATCCACCTTAGAAGCATAGTTAGACATGCTCCCAACACAATAGCTCTGTGGCACATGTGATATGTACATAGTACTATAGTGTAGATAGGTAGGGGATCTAATCTCAATATTGGCAACTGTGTGAATGTATGCGTGTGTGTATGCATATCTCCTTGCAGCAGTGTGACTATCTTGTCTGTGGGTGTGCAATGGTTATACCATTTTAAGGGCCTGTGCAAACCTATTAATCCCCCCCCCATTGGCAACCCATTTAGGGCCTACTGATGTCATCCACCTTAGAAGCACAGTTAGACACACTCCCAACACAACAGCTCCGTGGGGCATGTGATATGTATGTAGTACTATAGTGTAGATAGCTAGGGGCTCTAATTTCAATACTGGCAACTGTATGAGTGTGTGTATGCATATCCCCATGCAGCAGTGTGGTTGTCTTGCCTGTGTGTATGCAACAATTGTACCATTTTAAGGGCCTGTGCAAACCTATTAACCCCCCAGTGACAGACTTTACAGCACTTGCAGAGGTCATCCACCTGAATAGTAGCGGCAGACACTGCAAAAACATATAAGCTCCGTGGTGCATCTGATATGTATGTGGCACTATAGTATGTGCAACTAGACAAGTAGGAGTTCTACTCTCAACAAGGGCAGTTCATGAGTGTGTCTGTGTGTGTCCGTATATCCACTTGCGCAGTGTGACTATGTTAGGGCCACCACCTGTCCCACTGTGCAGGTTGCAGTCCATGTTTGGACAGGTGTATCCTGTGAAAACAACTTAAACAATATATGTGTCCAAAGAGTGTAGGACAACAAATGTTGTACATTTGTGTAATAGTTGCATAAAGCAGTCATTTTACATCAGAAACACGTTAATGTTATGAGAAATAGCATAATCTAGGCAGATGCTACAAAAATAGGTTGTCATATTGGCAAAAAATGGGAGGTCCTGTCCTTTGCACTTCCCATGGGTATGGTTTGTCCTGGCATCTCTCATGATACTACAAGAAGTGTTCCATACGGACCATTTGATAAGGTGGCAACCCTAGTTTGTCTTGCCTATGGGTATGCAATACATATACTTGTTGAGGATCTGTGAGTATCTGCTGCCCCTATATAACCCACATGTATCTAGGCATGAATGCTAACCACCACCACCCACATGTTTAAGTACTGACCAAGGTTGTGGCACATGTAAGTTGTGTGCTGTCTGTCAATGACCCACCAAATGATGTTAACACACTGCAACAGGGTCGTACTCCAAGTACAGACTGCTGGCAAGGTCCTGATCTCAAGCTAAATGCAGAAAACTGCACCATCATAAGATTCAGTAAGGACATGGCCCCACTGTTTGCCACATCAACAGAATGCCCCCAAACACACAATCTGTGTTGAGAGACCCGAGTACTCAGGATGATAACAATGTTGTACTCAACCATCATGCAGCGGCAGTGGTCACAAACGCCTTGTACATGGTTCACCTCATAGGTACAGGGATTGCACCCAGAAAAAAGGTGGTCATTACCTCTGTATAGTCCTCAGTCAGTAGACCAAAAGGTTACTACAATGCCCTGTTTTGTATGTACCTATCCAGATATCTGCACCAACTGGAAAGGCCATGGTAATACCCACAAAGGTAATCCATGGCCTCCAACACCTGTCCCACACAGACAGGCTCGAATCATTAGTGCTCCACTCAGTACTGGACAGGTTGACCAGAGGTGGGCTATGTCACACCTACAAGACAATGTTGGACCCTGGCATTCAACAGCTGCCCCATATATGTGAGTCTAACTCCTTGCACATTACCTGCATGCTGAGTGCTGTCACCAAATTCCCTAGTAATGTGGACATTCCCCAAGAGGGTCTCACACAGACACATGACAGGTGCCAGAAACATGGCCTCAGGCTGCATACCATGACATGCAGAGTCATCCCCTTTGAGGAGAGTGGTGTCCCCGCATATTATCACAGTACTAACAACATCCTAAGTACACAGTCATTTGAGAGTTATTTGTGCACACAGGTTGATGGCAACATGACATTTGACCACCATGTTGCTTCCATTGTAAAGAAAGCCTTCTACATGGCCCACCTCATACATAAGGGTATGTCATCCAGAGACATGGGGTTCATTACATCCCTGTAGTCCCCCCTAATAAGGCTCAGTAGAGAGTATAATGCCCCTTTCACCATGTACTTTGCAATGCACATGCAGCAGCTGGGTAGATCACCGACGTTCCTCACCAGGGAATACCAGGGCCTTAGACATGTGCCATACAAAGATAGGTTATAAGCGCATCCCTCTGCCACTGTCATACAGACTACTCAGAGGTGACCTCTGTCTGGCATACAACGTGATCACAGACTCCACCTTGATGTGACTGCTGCACAACTGCAAGTCAAGCTCCATTCTAGTAACCTGTACACATGCCTTCAACCTGGTCTGTGACATCAACAGGACTTGTTGGTGGGTCAGAGTTGTGTCCCACACACTCACTCAGCTGTGGAATGGACAACCTGTCCAAATCAGGCAGAGTACCTATTAACACCTTTTCAAAGGAAACCTGGATGAATGGATGGTTAACATGACATACATCCTTGGGATACCACCTGTGTCCCTGTTGGAGTATGGCATCAGGTGCTAACTTGCATACACATGGGCTAAACTCTGGGCTAGGCTTAGGATGGCCTCAGGGCCAATAGCCTAGTAACCTCGTATGATCCTAGATATACAAGATATGGCCCTGTGTGCTGTGACAGACTGTGTTGCTATGTGTCCACACCCATCACTGCCATCTACTGTGGTGTGTCACCTATAGGTGACATACCAGTAGCATGTCATACAGCCACCATCTGACAAATAGGTGAGTGGTACTACAGGTGTATGGGGACAGTCCAATAACATCTGTGCGACACAATTACAGACAGCACTGCAAACGTGTTGTAGGGTATCCTCCTTGTGGGTGTCCAAAATCCACAGTACACAGATGTTTGCAGAATGTGTACATGTGCCTAATATATGTGTACCCTCTGCCAGACAAATGTGGATGTATGGAAAACAGTTGAACAATATGTAATGGTTGTTTCTAGAATGTGGGGAATCTGGCTGCCACATGCCAGCCACCTCAGAAAACAATTATGCTAATTTAATATCTGGTACTGTACTCATTCCCTTATGTTGCATGCTCAATATGTACACTCAGTTACTGAGGTAGAGCCTGTGTCCCCCCACTACTACTGGCTATAACTTGCTGTCCTGCTGTAGGGGGTCAACAGGTATGCTAGCCATAGCTCTCAGGCAATAATATACAGGTGTTGAGTACACAGTGACTTAGCCAGAGTATGTCAGGAACAGTCAGGGATACCTGGACAATGTCTGAACTATGCCTGTGTGACATTCACAGACTGATAGGAGCAGACGGACAGTACATCATGTGATATGCCAGCTGTATCCACCACTACTGACTGTCATTGTTGTCTAATACACAATTCAGTAGCATTCATACATGAGCTGACCACTGCTGGGAGACTCAGGAACCAGAGCTGTGATTTATGTCACAGCAGACAGAGCCAAAAGGGAAGCCTGTAGCTGCTGGACACTGACTAACAGCAACATGTAATTCAAAGATATTTACCACACATCTCTATTGTTGTAATCCCTATTTCCCATGACTGCATCCCCCAATCTGTGTCCCATTACATGGGGAATACTATTACATACTTGCTATAGTGCTGTACTCCTGTATGTGTAGAAATCCTGTGGTAGAATGGTAGGATAGCACAGTCTGTCATCATAGAGAAAGTCACAGACCTGTGTACCATAGGCAGCAGCTTGCCTTTTGTAGGTAATGCTCATGAACAGCTGACTGCCTGTTCACCAATCTGTGGCTCAGACTTAATAATTGCATCCAGAACAGATGGGTTGCATTTTCATTACCCAAAGTCATGGCAACACAGTGCTGTATTTGAGGCCTTCATGTAGGCCTTGGCCCTTTTTCTGGCCTGTGAGAAGGACATTATTGAGGTGTGGGGACTACAGCATCACAGAGAGTAGATTGAAATACTGTCCACTGTTTGGATTTATGTGGTATGTCCACAATTTTGCATGCTATGTTTGGCCATTGTGAGCAGACTTTCTGATTATGTGGCAGTTTACTGTTTAACAATGTGGGGCACTGGGGGGCAGCAAGCTGTATATGTGAGTGAGGCAGCAGTGTCAGCTCTGTTGTCACAGCATAGCCAGGGTGAAGGTACCCATAACAGTCCAGGTGAGACATGTGCCTCTGGTACATATGTTATGTAATAGTGCCATCCAGAGAGTGTTAGGCGACAATTAGGACACCTATACATATTTCTGAAGTGTGTCCCCACCTACAGGCCTTTGAGGTGCTAATATGGGTGGAAGTGACTGCAGTAGCAGCAACCAGTTCTGGTTAAAATTGCATGGCTCAGTCATTTAATTGTTTTGACAACCATGTACTTGACATGCAACACAGTGGAATGGAATCCAGGACTGTTGGTGGAAAATGTTAAGCATACTAGGAATGTAACAGATTGAGCTACAGATGCAATACTATAGCAGGTGTATTTGCAAGACATATATGCATTCATGCAGTCTGTTGCACAGAATTGGCATGAACATGTGTGATCAGATGGTATAACGTGTGACACTGAACTGTCATGATTTCATAATCTCAATGTGTACTGACTTGCCAGTTTGTCAGCACACAGCATAGGTTGTGTAACAACTGAGCCAAATGTAGGTGGCACAACTGTGGACATTCTACAACAGTCTGTGCAGTTGTCAGCTCTGCCTGATATCCTAGGCCACACATACATCCATCAGCTTTTATTTGTCTGTGTACTAGTTTGGTGTCTGTATCACAGTCTCAAGTACGTTGTCATTTTTCCCATTATATGTACAAGCAGTGTGTCACTGGTAATAAGGATATGTTTATGGAAATACCTGCTGCACTTCAAAGCTGAGTGGCCTAGTGCGTTAATGCACTCTGCTGTAGTTGACAGGCTCCCAGGTTTGAGACTTAGCAGGGCTGAAATTTTTTCTGATGTGCATTACTGATAATCAGGATAAGTTTAAGGAAACACCTGTTATTCTTCAAAGCTGAGTGGCCTAGTGAGCTAATGCATTATGTTCTAGTTGACAGGGTTCTGGGTTTGAGACTTGGCAGGATGATCATTTTGCTGATGTGCAGAACAGTGTTAGAAAGACAGAAGGTGATTAAAACAGTTTTAAGCGGGTTTGTGCAGGTTTGCACCCCATGCTATTTCCAAAAAAAGAATAGTAAAAAGGGGTGATAGGAAAGTGGTGAAATGGTTTGCGCACCACACTATTTCCAAAAAGAGAAAAGAAAAAAGGGGTGATAGGAAAGTGGTGAAATGGGGGCAAGCAGGGGGAAAAACAATGACAAAGGCAGGTAGTGATGTGCAGGACGGGTATAGGAAAGGACCATAGCTCTCCATTTCTTCTGCAGCAACAGCTGTGCAGGTTGTGGAAAATTTGGAATTTGGAGCCTCACATCTCAGAGGGAGGGGTGTGGGTGACATAACTTTGTTGATTAATTGCTGTAATGATTGAATGTGGGCAGTGTAGGTGTGGGAGAAATGAAGAACTATGTATGGGGTGATATTTTTTTTGTGGGACAGATGCCTTTTTTTTTTTTATAAGGAGAGAGTGGAATCTTGGGGAAGGGATATAGTTACATATGGGGAGGTAAGTTGGGTAGGAGAGGTAGCATTTGCAAATGAACAGGACAGACAAGACAGCAGACAGGGGTGGTGTATGACACGAGGAGGTAAACACCTTGGACGGGGAGGGTGTTGTGGAATCAGAGAACCAAGTGCCGCCAGATGGCAGCAGTGGGACTGAGCTTCCCACCCACTGGCAGTCACCACTGCTCCTTCATGGCCTCAAAGGTGGCTGTGCTGGCGGCTGAGCGCCGGGGCCAGCCTGCCCCCAATCTGGCACAGTTGATTGTCCAAATCACACTGGACAATCCTGTGCACCATCCATGGGAGCTGTCACTGGGTGACCACTCCCTCTCTGTGCCGGCTCCCGGGGGGATGGGCCCCATACCCTGAGGTGGTTCCACCCATAGGTGGCGCAGGACCATCAGAGGGGGCAGCTCCAGGTTGGGTCACAGACATGCTGGGACCCAGTGCCATGACTGGTTGAGATAGGGTAGAGAGATCCATGAGAACAGGCCTTCCCAGTCAAGCAATGATGTTGAGGTTTTTCAAAGTGTATAGGTTAGCAATGAAGAAAACATGTGATTAGTTTGTCACAGCATGTAGAACAAATCACATAACACAGTAACGTAACATGCCAGGGCATATAGAACACAACAATAATTAGGATAACAGTCAGTATTGTAACAGCATGCCAGTAACAGTTATGGCATAAGGCCAGCAACATAGGTAATTCAACAAGGTATGTTAATATGCAACCATTGTATTACATAACAATAATAAAACACAAGGCCCAACATAACGTTATGTGAACAACATATGTCAAAAGTAAACCATACCCAATGTATAAGAATAATAAATTATGATGCAGATAAGGGGTGGAGGGAGAGAGAAAATCATGCCATTACTACCAGTATAGGCTATATTGTTTGCAACAAAACTCTTCTGTACTCTACAGGTCTGCCCTTACTTTATGTATACAAGTGCCCTATAGCTTTCTGTAGCACCTACATACCTCTTAAGCTACCCGCATGGGACAGTATGGGCCAAGCTGTAACACCTACAGGTACACAACTACAGGAACTATTTCAGTTCAGGGGAACATATGTGACTAGAAAGGAGTACTGTGGACTGATGTGGTGTGGCTGTGCTATTTAGATAAATTAAGTGCCTGTTAAATCTGTGTCCCAAGGATTTGGCAACAGTGATCACAGTCCATGACAGCGTGACACTTGAGAGACATGAATAGTGCATAGTACAGAGTTTATGCTTATCATGCCATCCTTGGCAGGCATGGGGTTAGACTATTGACAGACATTTGCAGACACACCAGGCATACAGCCATATCAAGATTAAACACTTTTATTTGTTTTAATAAGTTGTATTAGTATTGTACATGTTGACTTTTCATTTACTGCAGTCCTATCACCTTGCTGAGTATTGCTGTTAACACTCTGGTACTTCTGGACACACAAATTAGTAACCCATTTGAACAAATAATACAGCCATTTATTTACCTGTAATTCCTGTGGGGAGAATGTCTGTTAACAATACATAACAGTTTCTATTAATACTTAGTACTTTTCCCTGGATTTGAACCCCTGTCTATGTGTGACAAAATCTATATCATACCTAATGTTTATCATGCTGAGCTACTGAGCCATTGCTTTATATTGATTGAGTAATGTATGCCTACAGCTCACTTGGTAACAAAGAGTGACCTGGTAATAGAGGGAGAGTGTCATACAAGACTGCAGTGGCACTTGAACACACATGCATGAGATTCATGCATGACAGATTATAGTACATGAACTGTATTAATGCTTGGAATGCAGGTGTACACATTTAACCCCTAGTGGATGGGAATATCTGTTATGTGTACAGACCATATTGGAGTGCTGGGTTGCCTACCTGACCCATATACAGTTGCAGATTTTATATTTGCAGTCTATAGCTATTATGGTATCATACTTGCCTGCAGCAGCATAACTAAGTTCAGGAATGCATATAGCTGAAATGCAATAGTTAACACAAGACAATCCTGAGAGAAAGACACTGTAATACTTCAGTCATTAGTATTCTAGGTTCAGATCTTCAAAAAGAATAAATCCACGAACTTGCAAGCTAGTAATGCAAACTTTTTATTCCATAAAGCGCTTTTTGTCTGGCTGGATAGCTAGACTTCTTCAGATGCAATTAAATATTCAAAACACAGTATATAACATGAACATCAGTCAGCTGATCTGCCCTACTACTTAGAACAGCTGATCAACACCAACCAATGCATATACATACCCTCACAGCCTAAGCCAAAATGCCTTAAACACACATACCATGAATTATATCTACTTCTAGATAAATTAATTAAAACCTACTAACATATTTATTAATTTAAATCATAATTTATATATCTATAAATATTCTAAAACATTCTAAAAACTTATAAAATACTTAATATACTATATGAAAAGTATAGAACTCAGAAACCATACCTATAAATGAGTTTCTGACTTTAATTATGTACATACTCAAAAACATGTAATTTAAACAAACTAAAACAGTTAAACTAATGATGCATAACTCATACATCTCTCCTACTGGGACAAGTAGGAGAGATGTATGAGTTATGCATCATTAGTTTACTGGGACAAGTAGGAGAGATGTATGAGTTATGCATCATTAGTTTAACTGTTTTAGTTTGTTTAAATTACATGTTTTTTGGAGTATGTACATAATTAAAGTCAGAAACTCATGTATATGTATGGTTTCTGACTTCTATAGTTTTCATATAGTATATTAAGTATTTTATAAGTTTTTAGAATGTTTTTAGAATATTTATAGATATATAAATTATGATTTAAATTAATAAATATGTTAGTAGGTTTTAATTAATTTATCTAGAAGTAGATATAATTCATGGTATGTGTGTTTAAGGCATTTTGGCTTAGGCTGTGAGAGTATGTATATGCATTGGTTGGTGTTGATCAGCTGTTCTAAGTAGTAGGGCAGATCAGCTGACTGATGTTCATGTTATATACTGTGTTTTGAATATTTAATTGCATCTGAAGAAGTCTAGCTATCCAGCCACACAAAAAGCGCTTTATGGAATAAAAAGTTTGCATTACTAGCTTGCAAGTTCGTGGATTTATTCTTTTTGTGGAGCATTAGTTGGTTTGTTGCTACTGTTTTTTCCTGGTTTGTCTTTGAAATAGATGAGTCTGCGAATGTTTTGCCTACTGCACCAACGGGGAGGAAATTACAACTTTGACTTCTCTAGTCTTGAAGCTGTCTAAGCAGATAGATGTTTTAACTGCTAGAGTCGACTCATTATCTGAGAAGCCACCATTACCACTACCTGGAAGTACACCTGCCTCACAGCCCACTTCGCTTAGCCAACTGCCTACAGTAAGTGTGGACCCTCTTCTAAATTTGACTATTCATGCTACACCTTCGGGGAATTTTAATGACATTCACTGTGATAACATTTTAGTACAAGAACCGCTGTGACTTATGGAATCCCCACCCACTAGTTTGAACTCCTGGTTAGAATGGTTACCGTCATTACAGCAAACTTCTACTAGTGGAACTCTGGGTGATTCAGCCGCAGAAAACATGCGAATAGAGAATATCACTGACAAACTAAAGCAGTTGGATGCAAAATTGCTTAAATATAAAAAACTTCAGTTAGAACTTGCCTATTTTAAAGAATGTGTCAGTGAGGGTATAGTACCTAAGGGTCTCTGTGTTTGGCAATACCCCACTGGCCTTATAGGTGGTTCAGAATTTCACAAAGACTTGATTAAAATGTTTAACAACCATGGAATTGAACTTTTAGGGTTAATTAGTAAACATTACCAAATCATGGTGGATGGTTTACTACATGAAGCTTCTGTTATAGATGAAGAAATTAAGAAGGATGGTGACTTTCATAGATACAAATACGACTATGAAAGGTCATTCACGAGTATTGACCAGCATATAGAGAAGCTAAAAAGTACAAAGCTTAAAAAATTAAACTGGGACAGAGAAGCGTATGCAAAAGGTTTTGCCTACCCTGCACCACCATTGTCACAATCTGGTATACAGAAAAATTTGGGCATTCTGGAAGTTACTGCAGCAGTAGGTATGAACCAAACGGCTCTACCTGTTCAGGGATCGGATCAGAATGAAGAAGGCTGGACATATGTATCCATTAAAAAGAAGAGCAATGCTTCTAATAATAACACTAGCAATAACAACACGAACAATGGAGGCACTTATAGAAGGAGGACTAACTTTGTGGGCCAACAGTATGGTCCAAACAACGGAGAAAATTTTCAGCATCCTGCCTCAGGCTACAACCTGAGGCAGGGAGCCCTGAAAGTTTACTACAGTTCACATCAGAAAAAATAGAGAGTGAAGGACTGGAAAGTCAGACTTCAGAACTAAATGGATTAAAACACACAGTAGTGTGTAACACACAAGGTGACTTTAATATTTTTAATTATTCTGAATTTAAAGTGGATTTGATGCTGGCTGATTTGCTAGCAAAATGACTTACTTTTGTCCCCACAATAAAAACTAACATAGCAGAATTAATTACAGATTTTAAACTGTTCACAAGAAAACTTAATTTTAAAGTTTTGTTTGGGGAGGGGCAACACACAGTAACACCATTTTATGTATCTAGTACTTTCTGCCCTCAATTACAACCTACTATAGCTTTGTTTGAAAAAATGTGTATATTAGATTTTTTTAACCAAGTAACTTCAAACAAAAATAACAATGAAAAAAAAAGTTGTATTTTGAAATTCAACATAACTAGAGAAGAAAAGGAAGCTTTATCTGTGCTTCAGCAAGCCCGAGTGAGAATAATGAAACCGAACAAAGGGGGTGGGTTAGTGATACTAGACTTGGATGAATATATTAAGAAAATGGAAGAAATTTTAGCAAGTGAAACATACACTGAAGTATCTATAAATGAGCTAAACAAGGCTTATGCTAGAATTCATTCTATTTTTGATGAGTTGTTTATTGAAGCAAGGATAGATGTAGGAATTGCTAATTTTCTTGACACACCAGCACCAAGAATACCTACTATCTTTGGAGTTCCAAAGATTCACAAGTCTATCACTAACCCCCCTATGAGACCATTAGTGGATGCTAGAGCCAGCATTACTTATGCTTGCTCAAAATTTATTGACCATATGCTTAAAAAATATGTAACCCAACAAAGTCAAATTTGTAAGGACTCCTGGACCTTTTTGGCCAACTTGAACAACTTAGAATACAGGGATGATTTTAATTTCTTTACAATTGATGCAAGGGACTTATATTCTTCCATCCCACACAATGAAGGTATAGAATGGGTAGGCTTACTGCTACACAGGATGATGGCCCCCCAAAGCAAAGTAAAACTAATAGAAGAGTTGTTGGACATGGTTTTGTCCAACAACTTTATTACTTTCAACAACAGATACTTTTTTACAAAAGATAGGGGTTGTTATGGGCTCCCCCTGTGGTAGCAGTTTTGCCAACCTAGTTATGGCATTTTGGGAACAGGAACACATTTTTGGAGTGACCCACATTATTGAACAGATTTGTTTTTATACTCGCTTCCTGGATGATATATTTATTTTATTCAAAGGAAACGAAAATGAAGCCTTGTCCTTGGTTAACCAGTTGAATAACACTACTGATTTTTTAACATTTACACAGTGTTTTAACAGTGATAGAATATCTTACCTTGATATAGATTTAAGAAAGGACAGGATAAACAAATGTTGGAAAGCAAGTATATTTGGAAAGGAAACTTATTCCAACACATTCCTTCATTATAGTAGTTGCCACCCATCATTTCAAAAATGTTCCGTAGTAAAAGGACAATTAGTAAGGGCGGCCCGAATGGTCTCAGATGAACAGGACTTTTTGGAGGAATATAACAAACTAGTAGAAATGTTTAAAAAGAGAGGCTATCTGGATGTATTATTGGATGAAATAAGTCAAGAAGTAATAAAAAAGAGAATTTTAGGTACTTATAGACCTATTTTAGTCCCTAAACCCTCTAATATAGGTTTAGATAGTGTTATTGCCCAAGAGGGCACATTATTGGATGAGCTACCAAGCAAAACTGTGGACCAATGTAGTCTTATTCTCACATTTTATATGGATAGCTACGATTTTGTAAACATAATACGAAAGAATTGGGAATTTATAAAAACAGACCTACCTAATGTTAAAGAACTACATGATTTTCCTAAGGTAGTCTTTACGAAAGGTAGGAATTTGAAGAATCTATTAGAAACTCATAAACCTATTAATTTTAGTACAAAACATGGGGGCATGTATAAATGTCATATGTGCCCATATTGTAGATACATAGAGGTAGGGACAAACTTCTCTATCAGAGGGGTTAGATATACTAATAAACATAGGTTTGATTGTAATACAAAAGGAGTGGTCTATCTTGCTAAGTGTCACAGCTGCCCTGCCTTCTATATCGGAAAGACTTTTAGAAGGTTGAGGGACAGAGTATATGAACATTTGTATAGCATTAGAAATAACAAACTAGACAATGCCCTAGCTAGACACACTCACTCTTTTCCTAATCATGGTTTTATGTTTAGAGCTATAGAATGTGTAACCTCAGATGCTAGAGGTGGCTCAGTACATTTGTTACTTGAAAAAATGGAATTGTTTTGGCAACTACGTATGTTTGCATGTCTCTATCCAGGTCTTAATGAGATGTATTCTATCAAATGTATTTTAAAACTGAAAAGTCTTTTAAGATAATCACAACTATATATTTTTAAAGCAGTTTTTTAAAAAACCTTTTAGGACAGAAATGTATATTATTCTACATAGCAAACATTTTATAAATTTTACATGTTATGCATATTATATTATATTATTTTACTAAATAGAGTTGTTCCAGTAGGAGAGATGTATGAGTTATGCATCACTAGTTTAACTGTTTTAGTTTGTTTAAATTACATGTTTTTTGGAGTATGTACATAATTAAAGTCAGAAACTCATTTATAGGTATTGTTTCTGACTTCTATACTTTTCATATAGTATAAGTATTTTATAAGTTTTTAGAATGTTTTTAGAATATTTATAGATATATAAATTATGATTTAAATTAATAAATATGTTAGTAGGTTTTAATTTGTCTAGAAGTAGATATAATTCACGGTATGTGTGTTTAAGGCATTTTGGCTTAGGCTGTGAGGGTATGTATATGCATTGGTTGGTGTTGATCAGCAGTTCTAAGTAGTAGGGCAGATCAGCTGACTGATGTTCATGTTATATACTGTGTTTTGAATATTTAATTGCATCTGAAGAAGTCTAGCTATTAAGCCAGACGAAAAGTGCTTTATGGAATAAAAAGTTTGCATTACTAGCTTGCAAGTTCGTGGATTTATTCTTTTTGTGGAGCATTAGTCGGTTTGTTGCTGCTGTTTTTTTCTAGGTTCAGATCTTAGTGCAGAACAAATATCATAATGCATTATATCTTGTAGTACAGCTCCACATCTACACTTTAGCAACACAGTTCTTTATTGGCTAACCTTCAGTCACTTTATGGTATTATTCCCATGTTTACTTCACAGCACTTGTAATACTCAATTTCTTGACCAGAAGCCCAAAATACACACATTTGGCAAAACACAGCTTTATTCGGGGTGACATGAAACAGTGATTGGTATACATCTAACAGTCTTTATTGATGAACACTTTAAATAATGCAGGCATTGAAATTTGTTATTTCACAACGTATGCAGTACTAACTTTATTCCCTTAACAATTCTGAATGCAGTTGTACTTTATTTCCTTACAATTAGGAATGCCGTTGATGTATTCCCTTAACATTTATGAATGCAGTTGTACTTTCTTACCATAACATTATTATTAATATAGTATAAACTTTTATTTTCTTAACATTATTAATGCAGTGGTAACTTTCTTTCCTTAATATTAGCAGGTTTTATGCCTCCATCTATATTGAACTGTACCTGGCATTACTCACTTATATCAGTCCAGGTCTATGACCGCATTCATTGCCGTACACTCAAAACAGAATATACCTACTGGCAATTACTGCTGTACTCTTTCTTATTTATATTACTATGTATTGCAAGATATATCTGTACTCACCACACTCTTGGCACAACCTGGCCAGGCACCCTGCATGGGCCTTCAGGTTGTGAGCTCTCTCCTCTGCAGCTGTGGGGAGAGAAACACACCATTATGCATACCTGTCTATCACACATACAGATTAGGTAATGGTACTACAATAGTAAAAATACTTACAAACTTGTGGGGCATTCCCATCTCTAGTATCCTGGACCCAGGTATCCAGAAGTCCCCTCTTCCTGCACTTCAGGTCATCATAATGATGATGCACCTACTCACCTGTGTGGGTGATACCAGTTGCGCTGGTGAGTTTGTGTTCCAGCCAGTCCCAGGCCTCCACCTTATACTCCAATCCCTGGAACTCGCCCTGCAGCAGTCAGACATCATGGTCTTTAACAAGGAGTCCAACTATGACCCTGGACTCCAGAATGGCCCACTGCTGCACCCAGAAGCATGCACCCTCTCCAACTCCTGCCATAGTTCCTGCACGGGTCAAACTCCGACAGGTTCTGGCTATATTCCTGCCTGTTCAGCTTAAATAAGGCTGTTTCCCCGCCCTTTGCTGCCATTGGGCAATTTTTAAAAATGCGGCACTTGGCTTAGCACAACACAAACTTGCTGAGCTCAGCCAAGCAGTGCTTAAACTGGCAATGCTTAGCAATGCTTAGTGGTGCTCAAACCAGCTTAGCTGAGCTGAACTGCTTAAACTGGGATTGCTTAGCAGTGCCCAAACCAGCTAAGTAAAGGTGTGCATTGCTAAGCACTGCTAAAACAGGTCATGTTTAAGTACTGCCTAGCTAAGGGCAAACCACATTTCAAAAAGAAAAAAAGAAACAAAATAAGAGTAATATTAAATTATTTATTCATGACTACTGCTTTATTATTCTGTGTATGTATTGCACTTCTATTTCCCTGACCGTCTGTATTTTCATTTTTTATCTTGGAGTGTGTATTTTAGGTATTGTGGACATGTGTGTAACTGGATCTTTTCTCCTCGGGTCTCCACTAAAAATGGGCTTCTGGCCCAGCTGGACTAACCCGGTTAACAAATGTCAATACATACATAATTAATCAAATAAAAAATATATGACATATTGCTATCAAATGTAAATAGCTGAATGGTCTCTCTGTGTATTTGAACCATGCACCTACTGCACACAGGGCCATGATGCTAACCATTCAGCTATGAGGATATGTTGGAAACTGCTACATATTTCTATATATCTCTCCACTATGTTTATGCACCAAGCACCATGCCGCGCTGCATAAACCCGCTTAGCTATGTTTAAACATGACCTTTGAGGTGAAAATTAAAAGTATCTGGTTTCTATTTTTAGATGTCTGGTACATATACGTAGCTAAGCACCATGTCAGACAAACACACACAAAAAAAGAAAAAAGGAAATAACATATTTTACTTTTATATTTCAGTGCCATCTGGCACTTTAACAGTGCAGGGGGGGTGTTACTCATCTCTTGACACTGTAACACACCCCTACACTGATTATGTAACTGTGTTACATGGCTTTCTCTCAGTAGCACACCTTCATTAACATGCAAGGAGCACTGCCGAAGGTGAACCACAGACATGGCCACAGTACACTCTGTGTAGGCTTCCCACTATTCCTACATGGCGTTTATTAAATCCCCACCTTAGTTTATATAATTTATCAATTTTTTAGATTTCAAAAAGACGTTCAGTAGTTTCTTCTTTATGACAATAATTACATATTCTTTCATTTTTTTTAATATGGCATGTTTGCTTTGCCTGGCAATTTCCTTATCGTAGGTCTCCATAAAAATCACAGCATTCTACTCTCTTTTTAAATCTATAATATTTTGCTTTTATGGCTTTGATCTTTACTTCCTTCAATTCTTTCTACTGGTATACATAAAAATGTTTCACCATTGCTTTTTTATGCAACTTTTTTCTTTCATTTTCTAAATTTTCTACATTTATATTCAACATTACAATTTTCTCTTGATATGCTTTCATTTCTTCATTCATATATTCTTTTACAACTTTTCATCATATCTCATATTTTTTTTATATTTTTCTTCCAATAATAGACTTATTAAATTACCTTTACTCTTTGAACCATTTAAGCATTTATATAGATTTAATGAAACTGTAAATACCACTGGATTTATAAGTCCTAAACCAACATCTTCTTTTGCTACATATAGCACACCTCAATTTACATGATTAAGATGAGATCCCCATATAAGGGATAAGATAGTATTAATAATATCTTTTTTTTAATTGACAACTGCATACTAAACACACTAGCTATATACGAAATATTTCCAAAATACAACAGACTTAACCAAATAAACTTAATTATTCAAAGAAAGTTTAAAAGGCCTCCAAAAAGAACCCATATTTCTGATTTTTTTCATAACATTTTCCTATTTTAGTAACGCATCTTGTTTTCCAACTGAAATACCTAATAATTTTATTTCTTGAGAACTAAATTCAATACCTTTAGTCCTACCTTCATGCCCAAAACCTTTACTTTTTTCTATGCTCAAATACATACCAATTTTATCTAAAAACAAATTCAACTTGCTTATAGCTTCTTCCATTCCATTCAAATGCTTAGTAACTAGAATGTCATCTGCATATAATAACATTATAGGTATATTAATACCTTCCTTTGTTCTATATCTAATATTACCATCTACTGAATTAATATAATTATTTATTGTATTCATAACTAGTGAAAATAGAATGTTAATAAAATGACAGCCTTGCCTTATACCTCTTTTAATACGTATTTCTTCACTCAGCCATCCATTAATCAAAACTTAATTTTGTTCAGTGTGTATGCTGCAACACACACATTTCTTATGTTCATACTTTAATTATAAGCTTCCAATATATCCCATAGCATATTGTGTTGAATGGTGTCAAAAGCTTTGTTTAGATCTCCTACCTTAAATATTTTCTTGTCTATTTAGAATGTCATCTACAATTTCTCTAAAAATTATTAATAATTCTTGACATTCTTTTCTTTTAACACTATATATTGAATCTAATAGAACATTCTTAAGTTTTGATTCCATTCTTTTCTGTAGTATATTCATAAAGATTTTATACTCATTATTATTCAAAACAATAGTCCTCCAATTTCTTATATCTTTTCTCTCACCTTTTTTCCATACAAATTTAAAAAATTAACAGCCTAGCTCCCCCTAGGAAAACCAAAGTTAAATCAAAATAGGTACCATGGCTATCTAAAGAGACCAAACAGCTCCTCAAGACTGGTACCAATATCAGAACAGCAAATGCCAAGCATCCCTTCTTGACTACCGGCAACTAAGATACATATCCAAAAAGGAGATCATGAATGATAAAAAGATATATTATACCAGGATCCAGCCACAACACCATAGCAATCCCCCACCATTTTGGGAGCTGTTAAAAAAACTACTACAACCTGGACAATCCTTAAACCCAACCCTCACCACAACATATACTACAGATAGCATAGCTACCCAGTTTAACTCACAATTTACCAACTCCATATAATCCCTAGTAAAAAATAACAAAACTCCCCTGTTTATCCCTACAGCAGCAGACACAACTACCCATTCTTTGTCCATCAAACCAATCCAAACTAGCACCATAACAAAATTGCTAAACAAACTGCATCCCACATCCCTCGCAGCAGATTTACTCCCTTCTAAATATCTCAAGCTAGCAGCAGATGCTATCTCTTATCCCATCTCTATCTTGATCAATAGATCTATTACTGAGCAATGTATCCCCAAACTCTGGAAAACATCATATATCACCCCCCCTGCACAAAGGCTGCACCTCAACAGAATTCTAAAACTATAGACCATAGACCATATTACCTCCCCCTAGCTAAAATCCTAGAAAAAAATATACACTCAGAGCTCTTGAACTATCTAGTAAGCAACAACTTTTAAACCAATTCCCAACATGGATTCTGACCCAGACACAGCACCACAACTGTCCTTATTAGTTTTACTAACATAATTAATCAACCCAAAAATAAAGGCCAACATGTGTCATCTGTCTTTCTAGATATGTCTAAGGCATTCAATACTGCTTCCCACCAAAATCTCCTCAATGAACGAAACCTAATCCAAACAGCCCTCTCATGGTTTCATAGTTATCTGTCTGACTGTCATCAATTGGTTAAGTGGCAAACTGAACTCTTTACCTTACAACCCATCTCTTTTGGAGTCCCACAAGGCTCAATTCTTGGACCACTACTCTTTATGATCTTTACCAACAAATTCTACACTGCTACTCACCTAGTCACTATCATTCAATATGCAGATGACTCCTCCCTCATCTGTGCTGCACCCACTCTTCCAGAACTCCAACAAATAACCTCAAAATCCCTCTTAGACATTGAATCCTACTTATCTGACTATCAACCTATACTCAACTCAAATAAAACCAAATTAATGCTCTTCACCAACAACAAAACACATGACCATACTCCACCATTTATCATCTATTCATCCAACAAAACCAAAACTGAACCTGTTCCTCATACCAAACTACTTGGAGTTACCATTGACACCTGCCTGAGATTTGATAAACACCTAGCACTCATCACTAAAAAGGCCCATATAAAACTAGGCTCACTTTAACAGAGTCAAGCCATACCTAACAAACACTACCAGACAATCAATTGCTTGGACCTAGCTACTATCCACTCTTCTTTATGCCTCTCCCATTTTCACAAACCTTAAAAAAAACAGACCTAAATAAATTTGAGGCCTGTTACAACAAAATCACCAGATTTGCAACAAACTCACCATACAGATCCCACTACTGCTCTGCTCTTCACCAACTCAAGTGGTTAGAATTACCCAATCTCCTAGTCTTCAATCAACTAACTTTACCATCCTGATAAATGTCTGGCACCCCAAATCCTGGTTCAGGCCTACTCTAACACTAGAAACATAAGATATAATGACAAACTAAACTAAAAATATTCAAAGGCAACTACGCAGTGAAGAAATATCTTTGGTCAAAAGCACTAAATAAACAGATATGTCTTGACTGCATGGTTGCCTTTGGATGTTTTTGGTTTGGATTTGTGCTTCATACATCTGTAGGATTTGGTGTTTTTAACTTCTGACAAACTACTTTTAAAAGTCACTAAATCCAACAATAGCTTCAGAGATTCTCTATACTCCAACCAAATATGCAGGACATGGAATACCATCCCTCAACACATCCTAAATACCACCAACCTATCCAAGTTTAAACAACTTCTGAGGGGACACTTAACCAACAACTGGCTCTTTTCCTGTACATCTTCAGGTTGAACATACCATTCCTCCAATTATATCCCCTTCTTCACTTTTTTTCACTCTCTCTAACCAACTGTTCTCCCATCTTAAGCTGTCTCTCTTCCCTCCTCTTTTTTTTTATCCGCTTCTTTATTCCCCTTCTCTCCTGCTTTTTTCAGGCACCCTGTACCTATGTGCCTACATAAATACAAATAATTCAAGTATTTCTGAGTATTATATATAATGTAAGTTTGCATTCTCCCACATTCTCAAATGATTGCCCAAAAGTTTGTATTTGATCTTGCTGTTTGTACTGTAGATGTGTATGATGTATGCTGTGTGTGTTTATTTGTATTTTAGAGTTTTTTCACACATGCAGATTGTTCACTGTATATTCTTAACATTTTCTTTTATATTACTTTGTAAATATTGTTTTAGTTGATAATTTGTATGTGGAGTTTTCTCCCCGGGCCTCCTCTGAAAATTGACTACTAGTCCAGTTGGATCTTACTGGTAAACAAATGTCAAAATTAAAAAAAAAATCCACTACATAATTCCTTATATTTAAATCCTTCATTAAACTATTCATTTAATACATCTACGAAATATATCTTTTGATTTACTGCCATGGTCTTACACGTTTGATATTCTAAGCCGTCTAGACCTGCTGCTGTATGTATACCTACTTGTCTTAATTTTTCCAAATATATATTTTCTTGGCTCAGGGAAAGTTCTTACTTTCCATGATATCCTTTGTTCTTTTATAATATCTTTAAATAAATCTTTTATATATTCTACAATAATAAACATTAGACCTCTTTGGTCTTTCTGTACTGTACTATCCCTTTTTGTTTATTAATTCTTTCATTATACTATTTTCCTTAAATAATAAGCTATCTCTTCTTTTTTTTCCTTGTAAGAAATATCTTTGTTTATGCAACATATATTTTTATTTTTTCTTGATGCATTGCATATAACTCTTGTTCTTTCTTAAAATATTCATTTTTATTCCTTTCTAAATTTTTAAGATGTTCTTCACTTAACTTACTATAACTTTTTTCATTTCCTTTCTCTTTTTAACTTGCCATCGCTGATTTCATTATTTATATTTCTTTTTAAAAGACATCCCTTATTCAGATCAGTTTTATAGAACTGTTGCATACTTATGTGATCTTCACATAATTCTAACTTTACTTTTTCACCCTCACCTACCCACTCTACATCATTAATTCTTTTTAGACCTTTTCCTATCTTAACATTAGTAACTGTCTCTAAATTATATCTGAATAGCTTTATAGTCGTAAAAACCTGTCTATTGTACATAATTTTTCTTATTTCACATCCTTCCACAGTCAAAAATAGTCTATCTGTGTTCTATATATTTCTCTACTATATGTCCATGAATTATTGCTCCATATTCTTAACTTCCCACATCTCATAACTGCAATAACTTTTTTACATCATTTCCTTTCTGTTTCTCAAGTTACAATTGAAGTCTCCTACTATAATAACTTCCATATTAATAGTAATGTAATCCAATATTAAGGCAAACATATCTTCTCTTTCTTTATTAGTTATATATGCACATAATGCAATTATTCTATAAACTTTATCTCTCCCTCTAATATCAATAACCATAATTTTACTCATTAAATTATAGGAATATCAAGTACCTTAACTGCCTTTTTAATAAGTATTGCTATTCCTGAACACAAATCTTGTCCGGTATATCTCTTTACCCCTGTTTATTCTGTATATTTTCTACATGATTTTTTTCCCTATTCCTCTTCACTTACTACTTCCATAAGTCCTTGAATGTGTTCAGACACAGTAGCTTCACATATTTCTGCTGTACCTTCTTTACAATCCATCTACATATGGCCTACCTTATTGCATTTAGAATATTTTAACTCACATTTTTTGCATCATGAACTATCACAACACACATAAAACATTTCCTTTTTGTATAGTCCACAACCAAATGATCTGATTTTTCCATAGTAGTCTTGAGGTTTGGGTAGAACCCAATATTTAAACACACCTTTTTGACCATCTATATTTATAATACTAGGGATATGAATAATTTTATTAATTGCCATTTTTAGTACAGCATTACAATCCCAACCCCCAGTCCATAATCATCTACTATTGAAAACTTTAGAAGTGTCCAATATCTTTATTTCAATTTCTGTTCTAAATTGAACATGAATTTTCTTCCTAGTTTGTCTGAAAAAAATCTTTAATTACATAAGCATTCCACAGAGTACAGTCTTTCTTATTTTCGTATTGACTCAAAAATGTTTCCATTGCCTGACCATTTTCAAAAATTATATCACAAAAAGTTTCTTTGCTTACTGAATGAAAGCTCTTACCTCTGCTGGAGAAGTTCCTAAAGGTCAAATGACATTGTCCCATACCTCATATATTTCTATTTCTCTTTCTTCCATGGAGAAAATCCTAACAGTATAATTTCTTCTTTGTTTTGTAACAGTTTCTTTTCCTGATGTTCCTTTTTTTTTTTTTTTTGCTTTTTTCTTAATCATATCAGCATACATTTTTGTCTTACCATCTCCTATATTTTTTATCAAAGTACCTTTTTGTTTGGAATTTTGTCCATTATATCTTCCCATGCCATATCCTTGCACTTTCAGGTTCACGTTCCTCTCATAATTTCTCTAATAAAACATCCTGCATTCCTCCTAACTGGAGAGTTGTAATAATACATCCCTCATAATGTTTGTTCTCTTCCTGGAATAGCTGCTGCCGGATAATCTCTTCTGAATCTAGAAAGGGCTCACTACGTTTTCTCTAAATATATACCCTTCTTCTGTTTTAAAAATATCCATAAAAGACTTGACTGTCTTCCAACTATCATCTTCAACCACTGGAACTCTATTAGAAGGCATATAAGCCTTCTATCTCAATTCTCCATCCTCAGACACAGATATATAAGGCTTAACTACCTTCTCTTCTCTTCTATCTCTCAACACATTTTAAGCTGATATGAATCTTCTTCTGCTCCAAATCACCACCAAGCAATTCTCTCAACTCCATTATTGTATTTCCCTGCTTCTCTGAGCAGCCTCTGTGCAGAAACAGGAAGTGCAAGCACAAAAATGTTCCCCCTTACAATGGAAACAGTAGGGGTACTTTATTTATATATAAAAATAACTCTTGTTTACAAAATATTTGCATATTTACAAATATTTACATATGTACAGATATATAAATATACAAATATGTGTACACATATTCATAACTTCCAAATTCCTTATTAGACCCCACTCCTTTTTCCATAACCATCTGATTTTACTTATTATTGTTGCTAAAATCAGTTTACCATTAAACATAATTTATTCTTTCATTCCATATAACACAAAATATTTTTTTATCTCTTCTTTTAACACATTCTTTACTTCTATTTTTATAACATCCATATTTAATAATATCCGTGTTTATTTAATCCACTTCTTTTATACCTTCAAAAAAATCTTCTTTGCATAGTTGTCCCCATAACTTTTCTACTACTTTACATTACAAAAAACACATGCTTTGTAGTTTCTTCTTCTTAACAGTGTAGACATATCCTATCACTTTACTTCTTATATGGCATATTTCCTTTAAATGGCAATTTATCTAGTACCTGTCTCGACAAAAACTCTTCACATTCCACTTTCTGATGACACCATTTGCTTCTGATTTTTATAGCTTTCATTCTTTCATCTGTTAGATCTTCCCACGGTTTTACATAGTAATATCATTACATTCTTACACCATACTTTTCTATCTTTTCTGTATCATCAATTTTTATTTTCCACAAAAATATTTTTCTTAGCAGCATTTTATTTCTTCATTCATACATTTTTTTCCTTGTTTCTTCTCTTTTACCATACCTCAAAATTTATCACACATATGTATACATACTTATATGTATACAGTTTTACTACTAATATATCATGTTTTTCATTTATCCACTTTAGCAATTTGTAAAAAATTAATGAAGCAGTGTATACCACTGGTTTAATTAACCCTAAACCTCCTTCTTCTTTATTTACATACAAAACTCCTGTTTTTTCTGGGTTTAATCTAGAGCCCCATATAAACGAAAACATATCAGCAATAATTCCTTTTCAAATACTATTGGCAACATATATACACTTGCTAAGTATGCTATTTTCCCATCAGTACTGAATTAATCAAATAAGCCTTTTAATCTTAATAATAATTTATATGTTCTCCAGAAAAGACATGTTAAATTTATTTCTTCTATTGTTTTTTCCACTGAATTCTACTTATATCTTTATTCCCAAATTTTACATCTAATACAGAAATTTCATTCATTGTTAAATATATACCCCCAGATCGTTAGTACAACACCTAAATATACTTTTCTCTTTATTTAAAGCCATCAATATACTCATTTGTGCAAATTATCACATCTTTTATCCAATTTATTTTGCATTTATTATAATGTCATCTGCATATGTTAGCAGAACTGGAATTCTTAACCCTTCAGGTGTTATATACCCTGTCTTCTTCATTTTGTAATTTATTTCACATAGTATCACATTTTAACTAATGCAAATAATATACAACTCATTGGACATCCTTGTCTTATACCACTCTTCATACGTACCTCTTGGCTTAACCAGCCATTACAGGTATTTTTACTCTATTATTACCATATGCTGACATACATAATTTCATAACTTTCTCACTTATATTATATTCTTTAGTTATTACCCATAAGATTTAACATCCAATTGTGTCAAATGCCTTTGTTAAGATCTCCTATCATGGTGTTCACTTTTTTCTTTTCTGTTCATAATGTCATCCACAGTTTCTCTAACTATCCTTAATAATTCTTGATAACCCTTCCACTTTATACTATATATGCTATCTTCCAAATTTCCCATTTTAGTTTCTGATCTTTTTTTTAAACAATAAACATATTTATTAAATTGTCACTTATGACATAGGCAATCACACATTTATATAAATTAAAAAAAAACATATTGACATAATCCCATTTCCAAGCATTTTGCATCATAAACCATACTTTCACAATTTTAGTTGCAAACATTATACATCACTTACAATCTACCAAATCATTGTCAGTCAAACATTACATACCTCATTCAAATCCTGCCTTCTTTTAAACCTAATTCCTCCCCTGTATGTATTGTTTCCACAATTCCCATTTTTCCTATGTAATTTGTTCCTACCCTTTTCTAAAGATCCCAGTTCCAATTGTTTTATCTCTGTTACTATATTCATTGCTTCTAGTACAGTTGCTTTAGTCTTTGATTTCCATTTTATAGTAATTACTTTTTTGGCAGCCACTATAATTAGACTCAGTAAGGCCTCACTATGTCTAGTCAATTCCGATTCTCTATCGTAGCTCACAAAAATAATTTCCCTAGTTACACCAATTTGCTCACCCACTATCTCTCACAGAGTAGTCTGCGGGAAATCTTTAAAGTCTGCCAACTCATTACACTCCCAGAAAATATGTTCTCAATTATCTCTTTCTTCCCCATCACACCTCTAACATTTGTTTTCTACCTGAGGAAAATTATCTGGAGTCTGCTTGGGGTATAAAAATATATGTGTAAACATTTCCAAGTAAACATCCTAAATCTTCCAGATTTTGTTGCATATTTGGGAGACAAATATATATCACCCCATTGTTTCTTTGTAAATTGCTTATCTGATCTCTCTTCCCAATCCTTTCTAACCTCCTCTAATTGATTCTTATAGTCATCATGCAACATTTTATATGCTCTTCTAATTATTCCTTTTTTTAACAGCAGCTTCTGTCCTAGATTCTACTAAAAATGCTACCAATGCTTGTCTTTCATTCTCTTTGCCTATACTCTGATAAGAATCCTTGATAAGGAAGGTAATCCTGAACCTGCAGTCTAAAAAAATTCTTTGAATCTTCCCATTCTATTACTTTTCCCTCTGTAGTTATTTGCTCCTAATACCTTCATTTTTTATCAGTTTTCTCCAGTTAATTTCAGCTCCCCCTTACCTATTATCTGTATCACTAACTGCGGTCATCCCTATCAGCAGACTCTCCTTTTTCCATTCCCATGTTGGCTTAGTTCTTAGAATACATTTTGATACTTTATGAATATAATATTTTGTATGATTATTGTTATTCTCCTTAAAGGTCTGCATCCAAGATCCCAGTCTCTCCTTGTTTTTTTCAGCTTCAATTTGTTTCATTATCATCCCTTTCTACTTTGAACTATAGGTTTCTGTTTGTGCTATATATAGGAGCCTTAACTGTATAGCTCTGAAATGCCCATTCAAATTGGGTAATCCCAATCTGCCTTGTTCTATTGGAAGAATCAGCATATCCCACTTGATTCTTTCAATCTTCCCCTCCCAGATAAAATCATTCAGCTCTTTATTAATTGATGTCTACAACTTCTCCTCTGTTGATGAAAATATGGCTGACCTGTGTACAAAACTAAAGGGACTAAAAACATTTCAATTGCTTGTATCTTATTATCCATATCCATATAAGAGAGCTTCCAATTTCTCAGTTTTTGTATTATCTTTTGTTTTCTCTCTTCCCACGTATCCTTAGCTACCACACCAGAATAATTTTTAATCCATACTCCTAAATACTTCATTTTATCATGTCCCAATAAATATGGATATTGCTGAAACAATTTGTGTGTGGGTACATAAGTTACTGCTATTCAGTTGGTTTTAGCTTGATTAAGTTTGTATCCTAAAAAGATTTGAAAGTCTTTCAAAATGTTATACAACACTGTAATGTTCTTTCCTGGTTTTATCAGGTACAAAATAATATAATCTGCAAACAGAGCCAGTTTTTCTTGATTACCATACCAATTATACCCTTGAATTTCTGAGTCCCTTATTTTCTTTGCCAATGGTTCTAAATGTAATGCAAATAACAAAGGGAAAGAGGACCCCCTGCCAGGTTCCTCTGCTTAAACAGAAATTATCAGAGAGGAACCCACCCACTTTAATTTTCACCTCTGATCCCTCATATATCCTTCTATTCAACCTTATAATTTTATCAGGGAATGCAAATGCTTCCAATGCCCTGCTCATAAAGTCCCAGCTTACTCTGTCAAATGCTTTCTCTGCATCCAGACCCACCAACAACAGTGGTATTTTCTTATATTCTGTTTACTTCTGTTAATGTTGTCACCCTTCCACAAAACCACAATGATACATATTTATCAATTTTGACATCACTTTTGCCATTCTATTAGCCATTATAGACATAATAAGCACTTTATAATAATGGTTTAGTATTGAAATGGGCCTGTATGAAGCTAGATCTAATAGATCTTTAACCTCTTTAGGTATTACAGCTACAACCACTATCTTCCAAGATGTTGGTACTTCTCCTCCTCTTAAAATACTGTTAAACAAAATCTTCCAGATCTTTATCAGTTTAATTTTCCCTCCTAGCTTCCTAACTTCCACATGAGTACAGTCTATTCCTGGGGACTTTCCTGTAGATTGGTTATACATCACCACTTTTATCTCATCTCCTTCTATCGTAACTGTTAGTAATCAAGCCTCCTCTACCTCTAACCTTGGTGTATTTACTTCTTCCATAAACATTTCCATTTCTACCTTTTCATGATTTCCATATTTCTCTGCTTTATACAGACATTCATAGAATTTCTGAAATATTTCTAATACCTCTACATGACCTCTTGTTATCTTCCTTGTCATAGGCTCCCTAAACTTGGTGACAGCCCTTTCTACTTTATGTTGCTTGAGTGCTTGTGCTAAATGATTTTTGTGCTCTACAGTTATTATCAAAAAACATTTGCTTTACAGCAGTTTTCTAAACTCATGCATATTATTGAGGTAATCCCTTATTTTATGTTTACCATTCTGCAGTTGCTCCTCTATTTGTTCTGTGAGATTCCCCATTTTGCAATACTTAAACATTTGTTATTTCCTCTAAATAATTCTTGATATTTCTTAACCATATCTCCTTGTCTTTTATTTCCACCCAATTTTTAAACTCCACTTTAATTTTATCTCACTCCCTAGCTGTATTTTCATAATAAATTGTTATATTCTCTAATAGTTCCTGAATAATTTCCACTACCCATTTATTAATTTCCTGTCTTTTCAAAAGATAGGTGGGAAAGCACCAGTCTCATTTTTATTTCATTACCCTGTTTTTTTTTATTTTAGTTATTACTGGAGCATGATCTGAAATAGTAATTGGGTACATATCAAGACCCTCAATTAAATGCACATGTTCCTGTAAAATGTAAATTCTTTCTAGCCTAGCCCAGTTTTTGTACCTTGGGAAATAATATGTAAATTCACTCTGAACTTCTGCTACTGAATTCACATTTTCCATGCCATATATTTTCATAACTTTATTCAAAAATCTACCCTCCTTTGTTATATTTTCCTTTCTGGGCCCCCAAGACACATCTTCACTGTTGCAAATGATATTCCTTGCTGAACGCTGATTATTTCACCCAGAATTTTCTTAAGTTCCATTATAGCAGTTTTAGGTAGAATATAAATACATGCCAGTGTAATCCTTCTCCCTTGCCAGCAGCCCCTTAGTAATACAAATCTACCACTATTATCTTTTTATCATCTTCTCTCACTATAGCAGCTCATCTTGCTATTAATGTAAGAACTTCTCTTTTCTTTTCTTTTGTCCCAGATATTCCACTAAACAACCATTCTGGAAACCTTTCTTTATCAAATTCACATATTCAGTTCTATCCAAGTTTGTCTCCTGTATCATAGCTATTTGCACAATATGTTTTAATATAGTTCACTGCTCTTTTTTTGGTATTTATGTGTGAGACCAATGACATTTAAAGACATTACAGAAAGCATTATTGTATTAAGTTATGTCTAGTTCTAGCTTTTGTGTTACATGCATGCACTGTTTGGCAGGGTGATCTTTTATACAGTTGTATTTTGTCATATCCATTTGAGCCTATTTCACATCTTACAAAACGTTTTGTTTTATTGAAAGCCCTAAAAAACACATCCCAATACCCTCTAAAGCCTACTGACTTAATAACTCAAAAAAAGTCATCTTTAAATATTGAAGTTTTACCCTCCTAATAAGAACAAATGTCCCAAACTGACAACCACGTTCACAATCTTGAGTTAATCTAAAAGAAAGGCTATCCATGCTAAAATGAATGGGGCAGCCTGTGCTTCTACTAAGTGCTGTCTGGTTTTGTCTTATCTTTATAGCTCTCCCAGCTGGATAAATACTTGAATACTTTCAAAGAACATTATCTCCTAACCATTTCTCTTTATCAGATTGTCTCCTGGAGACATGAGGACCAGATACAAAATTGCTACTAAGCATACATTTATTTGCTAGAAAAAAAAACTTATAATATTTAATATTCTTTTTCATTTACTTGCTTTCTCTTAAAACTTGTTATTAGATCAAGCTAAGTGTCTTAATCCAGTCATTCCCCTATTTAAGAATAAGAAAAAGCACACTAATTTTTCTTTTGTCATGCTCTTTTAACCAGAATTATTTTACATTGCACTCCCTACATTTCTTAAAACCAAACAGGGAGAAAGAGAGAAAGAAAAAACAAACAAAAAAAAACAGGAGTACCTGTTTATATTAGCATCCCCATTACAATTAAAAACAACTGAGAAAACTTTACTTTATAACATGCAGAGACAATCATGCACCATAACAATAGTACCATTAAGAAAAAATGTTTCACCCTCCTCTTCTCCTCTCAGAAGTATTTTTCCAAACATTAATGACATGAAGTAGGCCATATGATTGAGTCCCCTACAAGGTTAACAAAGTAAAAAAAAGTCCCATATTTCCACATTTTCTTGTTCTGCCATGTTTCACAAATATAATTTTTGCTTTAAAATCCCACTTTTGTCAATTTCTAAGTTACTGGTTTTATTCCTGTTCATCACCCTCTCCCAAATCCTGTCTCTCCTTCATTTACAACATACCCTTAATTCTTTTAGTCGACTCTAATGTTTTTTTCCTTCTCTCAAGCAATTTCCACTGGAAAAGGTTTCACTGGCACAGTCCATCTGTGGTCTTTATTATCAGAAGAACAAGAAGCAGAATCTCCTTCTGTTTCGCAGCTCACTTTTTGTTGGACAAATTTTTATATTTCCTTCTTAGCATGTGCTTTGTCAAAAATGATGTTGTCCCTCCAGGCAAGAATATTTTGAAGATAGCTGGGTACAGCAGTATGAATCTCATGCCTGCTTCTTGACACTCCCTGAATAGTGGTATACATTTACTCCTCTTCTCCTTGGTGTACAATGAGTAATCAATCTCCACAAACACTCTGCTGTCTCCCACTTTTAGTACTTTGTCCTTTGCCACAGTTTTGTCAGATCAACTCCTTCTGTTGGCAGGACTGCATCTTCACTATTAAAGGTCTAGGTTACTTTCTCATAGCTAGGTTTGGAGCATACACATGATGTGCCCTTTCAATTACCAAGTCCTGCTGTGAAATACCAGTCCAGTTACTTATTTGTGCTTTCATAAAATTAATACAGTCTGTTCCTTACAGCTTCTGGGGTACAGTAGAAAATCAGTTTTTTCCATCATGCTCTGTCCTCTAATTCTATTACTTTTTGAAACATCTCTTCTTGTGCAGTCTCCTATTCAGCCAACATTTTCTTCATTTCATACTCTGATTTTTGCAGTTTTATCACCTCATCTGAATATCTGTTTAAAGCTTATTCCATTTTTTCCAGCATTTTGTTGTTTGAGTTGATATACTCCATGAGTGTTTTGTTTATTGTAATCAGGTCTGTCTTATACTCTCCAAATGTGACCCCTGCAGGTACGGCAAGTGCACAGCTCAAAAAGGTAGCATATCAGACCAAAAGAAGAAGCCAGCACAATGTGGTAGAGAAATAGTGATTTAATCCATATAATGGCAAAAAAAAACAAACTGGTTTCAGCAATAATAACAATGCCTTCATCAGTGTCCAAGGAAGGCATTGTTATTATTGCCAAAACCGGTCTAGGTCCCTAGGGCCTATACAAGCCTAGCCATAACAATTCCCTGGCTATTTCTTCCCACAGTATTTACTTCCCTGGACCCCTGTCTAGCAGTGCAACTGACTTGATCCCTGGGGTGAATTTCCTATCTCCCATCCAATCATCAAGGTTCCTTTTGAAGAGGGCCAAAGAGGCACTCTGCTTGACATGTATAGGCAGTCTATTCCAGAGTCTGGGGAGTCTCTGGGTCAGGAACCTATCCCTCCAGCATGTTTTGTTCATTGCGATGACAAGGTTTAGATCCCTGGAGCGTGTGTCTCTGAGGGATTGGGATTTCTTTAAGTGTAGCATGTCTGGGTTTGACATGGCCTTGTATGTTAAGCAGAGATCGCATCTGAGTAGACGATATGCGACAGAGTATAGGTGGAGTTTTTTTAGATGGTCAGCATAGAGCATCTGCTTTAGGCCTGTGATTCTTTTAGTGAGGTATTTCTGCAGCCTTTCCAGTTGTTGCAGATGTCTTGAGAGGTACATACTAAATGGGGCGTTGTATTCTATAATGGGTCTAATGAGGGATGAGTACAGTAGGACAATGACCTCCTTTTTTCTGGATGAAAAGCCCTTAGTGATGAGGTGTGCCACATAGAAGGATTTCCTGACTGTTGTGGCAATGTGGTTATTGAAGGTGAGACCACTGTCCACCTGTATCCCTAAGTCTCTTATCACACTTTCAGTGTTTAGTGTACTGCCACCTATGTGGTAATTCACAGGTACATGTTTTTTTCCCCAAAGGGGATAACTATACATTTCTTGGCATTGAGCTTGAGCCCATGGCTCTGGCACCAAGCATCTGTTTCTGTAAGGCCCTTTTGTAGAATATCCACATCATTTGGGGATTCAGTAATGGCTCCCAGTTTGCAGTCATCTGCAAACTTTGTTAGCCAGAGTCCCTTAGTGTTGGCTTCTACTTCAGAGAAGTAGATGCCAAACAAGAGTGGTCCCAGGACTGAACCCTGAGGTACTCCAATTGTCACTTGTCCGGAGCTGGATTTGGAGTTGGCTGCTTTTACAGTGTGGGTTCTGTCAGTAAGCCAGTTGGCAACCCATTGAGTGACGTAAGGATTAATGCCCAGCTTAGTAAGTTTATCTATGATTCCAGAGTGGGGGATGGTGTTGAAGGCCTTGGCGAGGTCCAGATAGGCTGTGTGGACCACCTTACCCTTGTCTACAGCTCTGGAGACTGATTTGAAGAAGTCAATCAGGTTCAGGAGACAAGATCGGCCCTTCACAAACCCAAACTGCATGGGGTCCAGTGTTTGAAGGTTGCCAATGTCTTTGTTTATAAGTTCCATGATGATATGTTCCATGGCCTTGCAGATCAGGCTCGTCGGACTGATGAGGCGGTAGTTCCCATGATCCAAGGTGGATCCCCCCTTGTGGAGTGGGATAACTGTAGCTGTGCGCCACTCAGTGGGCACGAAGCCTGAAGTGAGGCTATGATTAAACATGACACTTAGGTGAGGTGCCAGTTCATTTTGTAGTTCATGTAGTACACAGCCTGGGATGCCATCTGGTCCCATGGAAGCTGTATTCTTAGCTTTGGAGAGTGCATTTTTTACCTGTGTGGCCGTTATTACCGGAATTTGGCAATCTTTCAGTATTGAGATGGGCCCTTTAGGGGGTGAGGGGGGGTAATGTTTGCACTGAATCGATCTGCCAGGATATTGGCAATATCCTTGGGATCAGTATATTTAATGCAATTCTGTTGTATCTAACACAGCACACGTTATTTTCATGTGTTTAGTTTCAACATCTAGCTTTCACTGATAGACAAATGGAAAAGAAAGGGTCTTTATTTTCATAGTTCCCGAATGCCCACTATGCAGCTTTTCTAATACTGTTTTTTCCGTCTCCAGGGATTAATCACCCTGGTTTTCCACAAAATACAACCTTTTTCTACAGACAACACAATCATCTCCTATGTATACATTTAAGGTCTCATCTACCTGATGAGGCCAGGTGTCCATCATGTAATTTAATATCTTAGAAAGTTCTCTGTCAAGTCAAGTAGTTCAAACTATTAGATCAGCTTTTTCTGGAATTTCTTAGAAATTGTACTCTACCAGAACATTAACAGACTCCATCATAATTTATTTTCTTTATTTTACATTTGTTGACAGGCCTAGTCTAACTGGATATATGACCATTTTCAGTAGAGGCCTGGGGAGATAAGCTCCAAGACATACAGATAACATGAAAATTGCAAACAAATATAAAAGAAAAAAAAAAACAAAGAAATTACAGTAATAGATACACTGACAAATCAGGTTAATAAGAAATCATTTGAGGAGGACAGATATCAATACAATGTAAACTGCAGGTTCAAAATAACATGTAAGTACATTCCTTAATGCAAAAGGAGGCATACAGGCTAGTTCAGTGAGCAAGTAAAGTACATAACTTAATGGCAAAGAAAAAAGGAGGTATACAGGCTGATGCCATATCCAGTACAGGACACAATGTAAGAGTAAGAGGCAACTTAATGATCAGTAGTAGTAATAATGAATTAAATCTATTTATTTTTTTTGTATTACAAATAAGTGAGAGAGGAAAGGAAGGAATGAGATACATATTGTAGAAGTTATATATTGTAAAAAGGATGAAAGAAAATTAATAAAAAGAAAAGGGAAGGCAGAGCATATTCGGGTAGAGTAGATAGTTAGGCAAGTTTAGTACAGGGGCATAACCACTGTGTTTTGAGGAAAAGCTTCAGTTAAGTTCTGTTTCTAGATCCAAGATTTTTGTTAATGGGACATCCAGTATGGTGCTGACCTAGGAGGATATGGTCTGCTGTTCTCCCATCTGAGGTACAGCAAATAAAGAAACAAGTTGGTTCAAAGTAGTGAATGTTGTTAAAGTTGTCAATAGAAGTGTTATACCAAGCTGAATGACTAAAGAGAGAAACAGAGGAGTAAAAGAATGGCTCAAGAAAGAGAGAAAAAGAGGCCATAACAGGAGAAGAAACAGAGATTCAGATACAGAGGTTGGAGTGAAGAGGACCAGAAGAAATGCCTGAATGCAGGAGAAGATTATAAGATGTACACTAAAGTAATGAAAATCAGTGAATCATTGATGGACTACATTAAGAAAACTGATAACAGTCTGGGTGACGTGGAATAGCTCTTTCTAATCACTCAAGTGATATAGTGGACCTACAAAATGTTGAAAATGAGCATCCTCTGTGCCTGGATGGGCTGGAAGCAGTCCATGAAGACAAAGAAAAACTGCTGTAGAACAAAAATAGAGAAAGACAGAATTTATGATTTATAAATGTCTCTGAAAGGATGGAAGGTAAAAACTAGAAGTTCTGTGGTGGAACAGTTAAGCAGATGGACTGATTTGGCAAAAGAAAGTATCGTGCTGGACAGGGCACACTGGGTCTACATCTCTGCAAAGCAGCCTTGATACTTCCTGAGACCATGTTTGGTTTAGGTCCAAAACTTTCAATTAAAGAAATAGCTGTTAAGCTTGCTGTGGCAGAAGTGGAATACCCTACAAACAGGGGAGGAAAGAGTGCTTGTGGACCATGACTACTCCCTAGGGACTACATTAAAAGGTACAAATTTATCCCACTCCTCAGATCGTGTAGGAATCTGAACCTGAGATTTAAGCTGATCTATCTGGCAGTTCTTAAAGTGCTCTTTCTGACAAGTATGAACATTTTGTTTGGAACCAGGGGTGGCAATGGAGGAATTAGTGAGGTATGGGCAAATACTGCAGCAGGAATGAGCTGCCAGAGAAAAGTACAGGAAAGTTGTGTGAGAGGTAAAAGCAGGCAAAGAGACTGAAAAAAGATGGGCAGTAAAAGCATTACACCTCTTCAGGAAAAAAGATGTAAGACTGCCAGACAGAAATGTAGAGACTTTCAAAATAAATAGAGACTCCTTAGTAAATGACCAAATTATAAATGAAGCAAGGGTTCACAAGATGTAGAAAATTAAGAAAAGGGAATGGAAGACAATCTATCAGCTTAAAGGGGGTCTGAAAGGTGATTATTGGACATTTTGTGTAACTGTGTTTTTTGGACATTTTTCTATACATACAGCAGGTTACACAAAATGTTTCCTGCAGTAAGTCAAATGCACTGGGGATATGTGCAAGAAAGGACAGATTGGCAGCACATATTTGAAAAAGCAGTAAGTTAATGAGATCCCACCAGGAGCTGCAAATCTCATTTCAGAGGTTGTTAGGATATGAGTGGCGATTGCATTAAACATATATTTGTTCAAGTTGGATGGGGTATCTTCAGGAATGTGCAAATATTAAGACGTTATTAACTTTATTACTGATAATTGTAAAAAAGGCAATAACAAGAAAATGGGAAACATCTCAGAATCGAGTATAGATGATGTGATTATTTTAATGAATAATATAAAAAATGAAAAAAAAATCTAAAAATCATAGAGTGGGAAAGCTACATGAGAAGAAATGGGTTTATAAGGATTTCTTTTTGGGAGGGTTAGAATAAAGGGGGGGGGATAAGGAGAAATTATTGGTAATGATGTAAAACTAAGGTAAGACATGGGTCCAAGGAATGAGAATGATCAGCAGTGAGGAATGATGATAGGGAGCACAAGAGTGATGCTTAAAAGGGAAAGGCAGCAAAAAAGAAAAATCATGATTGGAAAAAGAGAAGTTAATCAGTTTTTGATTTCGGCTCGGCATTTGTAATCTCTGATTTTGGGTTGATCCTTTTGTTTAAGCTGACAGAGTAAAGATGTAATAATTAATAAAGTTTTAAGACAAAGGTGCCAACTGCCAAGGAAGAATAAGTATGTACCTTGTATAGGGAACACGCTGTAATTGTAAGATTGTTGAGTTTCTATAAAGCAACTTTCAAAAAGATTTCTGGTAATGAATTTTTGAGAAGGTATCTGCATTCCCATATACTTTTGAAGTCTGGAATTCAATCTGATTAAAAAGGCAAATAACAAACAATAGCCCATTCTTGGCTTTGTGCCACTGCCATAGTAAGCAGACCTTTATACCCTCTAACTGGGGTAGCAATTGTTTATGATCTGCTACCAACTTGGACTTTTTACCCCCAAAATACTAATGGACTTATTTTTACTCCAGAAATTAAAGCTGAGAATGCCCTTTCAATATGTGAGCATGTCTTTTCTGCAGGAGAGAATAATAGATGCGTAAGCGACTTGGTGCTTCTCCCCAGTAGGTAAATTGGGGTGATTCACAGCTCCAACACCATAGGCAGGAATATCATGTGAAATTGTGTTAATCTACGATCAGAATGTACCAGTAACTTACATGTCAATAATTCTTTATAACTTTCAAAGAATTGTGTTTCTGCCATTTTTACTGTCAGTGAGTCTGCTCTAGCAACAGCCTATACTGAGGGACAGACCTGGTGCTTTGATTATGCAGAAACTTTGCATAGCAGTTAACTAACCCCCCCCCCCAAAGAAAATACTTGTAACTCTTTCACACAAGTTTGTCCGAGGAGGAGAAACTCTTCATAAATATTCTTAATCTTCTCAGCAGAACGACAGATAACATCTTTATGCCACACATGTTCTAGATACTCAAGTTCGTGATTTGCTAAATTCATACTAGTAGATTTTTTTACTGTTAATTCATACTCTTGCAGTTTGTACAACACTTTCTGCAAATCGCTCAAGTGTTCATTTTCTATTTCCCATGACTGATAACTAAGCTCACAAGGCTGCCATGGTGTGGTGCATCATGGCATACTCCATGGCAGCAGTATGATGGTGCTGCACCATTGCCCTGTGTCTGTACACCTGCCCTAGGTGTGGGCCAGTAAAGCTGGAGGGAGGCTAAGATGCATCTGATAGATCTGGTGAACAAGGAGAGGAGAAGCGAAATCTACAAAAAAAATAATAACAACAACAACCTTTCTAGTTTATTACTTGAATGTTTACTTTATATATTTTACCAACAAAACACCTTGTGCTTCCTTATCTGCCTAGTATCTCTGCCTGCCATGTCATACTCAAGGCAATCTCAAACATGATTCAGCTAACAGCTTGCTATGGGATGCTTCCCTGGTAGTACCATTAATGAATCTATCTCATGGTACTTCCTCTAAATTCATTGGCCGTTGCTTCAGCTCTGCAGTACACTGTGTCACAATCTCATTCATCTACGTGTAGAGTACAATAATTAAAGTTAAATCTTTCCCCTATAATCCGCATTTAGGTTCATAATGTTCTTTTAACATTTCTACAATTTGTTCGTAGCTGCTGACCTTTTGTTTAAATGTCTGAACCAAGTTTAGAATTAGCCCATGTGAGAAAACATCCATTATACTCAGTAATGATGTCATATATGTTTTACTCAGGAGTATAATTTGTGATGAAAAGCTTCTCAGTTGTTATTTTTTTTCACTATATTTTGAGCAGGACTGCATAGCCAGCTTAAGCTAATTACTTCTCAAATGAGTCATCCTTGTTTCCAGGTGAATATTTTTAATTCTTCATTATCATTTTTATTGCCTTTGATGTAGTGTATTGGTAAAGAACTGGAAAACAAAGACCACATATACTTGTTAGGCACACCTTATTAACTGATGACTGTCATAAGCATCGTGATAGTTTATAATACAGCTTAGGTTTGCTTTTACAAATGCTTCAAGCTGTCACACAGCAGATTTTAAAGTCCCTCACATTTTTCTTGAGCTGCATCACTTGGATAACAAATATCCAAACAGTTCAGATGGAGTTTATATAATCAACATTGCACCTTCACAACTGACCTGGCAACACAAAAATTTCTATGCAGAATATAGTTTATCTGATGACATATCATGCAATAGGATTGAAACTAGAAAAACAGTTGAAAGGATATGACTAGACTTAACAGGATCTGAATAATGGTTTAAAACAGAGCATCTTAAAATTAATGTAAAATCTGAATATAGTGCTGTGCAACTGGATACCAAGATCCCAGGAAAGTTATATAGAGTTGATGGCATGGTGAACAGTAGAAGCTGTCAAAAAGGATTGGGGTAGTCAAAGAACATGAACAGAAGGTAAGCAAGCAGTGCATGAAAGCTGTAGGAATCCTGGGTTGTACAGAAAAAGCAACACCAAAAATAAAATTATAAGGTATTATCCCTGTATATAAAACTCCATCTAGGATGACATGTAAACTTCCAGAGACATAGCAGTGTAGTGACTGTGACACCCCTGCACTGGCCCAGTAATCAAGGAGCCTCAGTCATCACCACTGGCAACAGCTAGGGGATGTACACACTGGGAGGATGACAAGTACACACACAGTAAAGTGCAATTTCCCTTAAGAGCACACAGAGGCCACAGTCAGTCTGGGGCTGGTTTCTCCCTCTTTCTCCAGATCCTCATTAAGACTCCCCACTGGCACAGCTACAGGGTTGAGATCTCAGCTAAGTGGCCAAACTAAAACCTTCAGCACCCTCTCTGTCCAACCAGTACTTTGTGTCCCTGCCCAAGTAGCTGACACACACACACACACACACACACACACACACACACACACACACACACACACACACACACACATACACTCTGAGGCTTGATTTGGATACAAACAGACACACACACTCCTGGCAAAGGCTGACACAGGTTGCTAGCTATGCCCCTTCTGTTCAGACTATGAGGTAGTTTCAACTGCCACCAACCACTCTTATTAGCTACTTTTAAGGCCCTTAACAAAGGGTGTCCAACCCTACTGTGCAATGCTACTATTAACCCAAATGGTAGTCTGACCAAGCGCAAGACTATTTAGGAGTGGCCTATACAGTGTCACTAAATATGTATGCAAGTACTCTAAGAGCTTAAATATGTCTCACAAATATCAGCCACAAAGGTATAGATAGAATAAAAAAACAAGACAATACTAAATATGTGTTCAGTTACATCAGAGTTCAAAATCACAGGAAATATTTAAAACAACATTGCAGGACAGTCTCAAATAAATACAGAAAATATCTAAATTAATCTTTACTATATTCTTAACTATATCTAAAAGAGTTACTATGGCCTAAAAAACTTACTTACAGCAATGCAAGTGCAGATGTGATGATGAGTGAATGTTCTTGTTAGGTCAAAGACAAAATACAAAATGCCCAGTCTCTCTCTGAGAGAGTTCTTAAATTAATATCAAATATTACTGCTGGGTTAGCTTGGATGACATCACTTTTTGTCACCTGAGTTTAGTTCGCAAGCTACCTCCATTGTCAGAAAATACAAGCATTTTTAGCGTCTCTTTCTGAAAAATACATATATGTCAGATATTTGCAGATCCTGAAAGTCATAAAACAATAAAACACTTCTGCATGTCAAACCTAGTAATTAATTCTCTTCCAAGACAATACAAAAAACTTCTAGCTCTAGACATTGTGTCTGCTACACTGAAACTGAGAGTTAACTTTTATAGCACAATTGTAAAACAATTTAATTTCACCTTATTTTCTTGAGGTTTTGCAAGTTAACCATGTCCCAGTTGCTACTGTTACAACATATACAGTTACACAATTACAATAGTTTATATATATTGCTATTCTAAGCAAACGGGGCATGCTGAGGTTACATTTTAGCTCAGTACATAACATACAGTTCTGTATAAATCATATCAATATTCACAAATGACACAGAATTATTTACAAAATTCCAAACAGCTGGGCTGGCAGTGTGACAGTGACATAGCAGGACATAGGCATTTAGAGGAAGACAGAAAAATGATGCATGGTCTCAGCAAAAGCCAAAGAAAGACAGAAAAAAATGAAAGAGTTAATTTAATATGAATAGTCTAAAGTAAAGAATGCAGATGCCAGGCATGATGACCTCTGACATTCATCTATGAAATTAAAAAAGTGCATGCGAATGCCAATTTTAAAACGAGAGGGTACATACAGACTGAGAATTTAAAATGGAATGTACAGGGGTCATACAAAGAAATGTTATTTCATAGAAATGGTGGCACACAACAGGAGTAACTTTCCTGAAGAGGTGGCAGTATCAGAAACAGTGATTGGATTCAACAATACTTGGGACAGAAACTAGGCATCCTTAGGAGGATTGTGAGTGTCAGCAGATGAGACATGATGCAAGATTAATAGGACCTACAGAGTATTCTGTTAATAATTAGCCAAGTACTTAGGCCATGCAGTTCTTAAAATCCATGTTCCTAGAGACTGTTTTCTTTGAACCTGGGACAAGAGGCTGTATAAATCACACTGGTTTCTTGTATCATTTCTACTAACACAGCAACAATCATAGTGGCTGTCAGATATGACATTATCCTGAACAGTGCACTGGTGGAGTACAAGTAACTTAATTTAAACATCAAATAATCATCATTATTCTAAAAAAAACACTATTCTGAACCAGAAGACTGAACAACCTAAAAAGTATAACAATAATCCCAATTTTACTTTAAAACTTTTTTACAATATTTTCATTCTTGCTAACCATGTGAGGCCAATCACGCTTTAATATTTTTCTTCTGATGGTTATTTGCAGCTTTGGGCTACATAATGTGCTTACTAAGTTTAAGTCACAAAGTATGAATTGCAAGATATGAGAATCAAGCCTAGAGCTGCAGATATAAGCTACACTGTGAAGTAGTTAAAAGGATTAGATTGAATATGAAACAGACTTAGCCACTTTACTATGTTAAACACTTCACTCACAAACTTTATGATATGTTAGGATAGACATACCATGATTCCTCTTATTTGTTAAAAGGCACATGCACTCACTACAGCCAGGACAGCACAATCCTCAAGAGACATCTTATTCCTAAAGAACTCTTAGGACATTCTGATTACTGATTACACTACAGTGAGCTAGTCTGGGGCTGCTCTTAAAGATGGAACCAATACAGTATGACAGTGGCTTGTGGTCAGCAGAGTAGTGTAGAGGGATAAAGCCCTGGCTACAGTCCAGGTAGCCCAGGTTCGATAAGCTGCTTGGGCATCTGAGACTGGCAGGGAGAGATAGGGGTTCCCATCCTGGGGAGGGAAGGAGGGCAGTTGTGTGGGCATTCTTGACAATGATCCCTGGTGGAAAGTGGAGATACTGATGCAGGGGACATAGTCTAAGGGGAGAAAGGGTTGTGAACCTAGATGAGCCACCACAGATGCAGGTAGATATGCAGCACATCCCCACTGCATGCCCATTCCTCAGATGCAGCCACACAGTCTGCAGAGGGAGGGGGAAGTAATACAGTAAGCAACAATGAGTAAAAATAACCCCCCCAGCTAAAGGTGATTGCAAAATTCCATAGGACACTAAATTCCACAACTCGCCCCAGCACAGATTCAGATAAAACCAGCAGAGTATGGAGTGGCTGGCAGACCCAGAGATGAATGGTGTATTTGAGTGTAAGATCATAGGATAAAGCAGGGGAGCAAAAAGAGCTCAAAATAATAATAATAATAATAAAAACAACCAGCTTGTGTGTGGATAAATTGTCTGTGAGAACCAGTGTTTTAAGAACATCTATTATGAGTAAATGAACTTGTGGGGTTTGTGTTTAGGAATGTTGCAGATGTAACAACCCTCAATATCTGCTTGCCTAACTCCACTTCCGTGCCCAGAACTGCTTCTGAAATTCTGACACCATCACATAATACAGTTACCCTACAGTGATGCAAGGCAGGCATGGGGTGTTTACTGGTAACAGCATTTCCAGCAACAATGGCAACACACAGTATAGATAGTTTCCTACCTTCTTTTCTGTTTGTGTGACAAATAAGTAGCTGCAAAGAAGCTGATGTTCCTGCTTTCACATGGGTGGATAGCCTGGAGCAGCAGCAAACAGTCTCAGCTGCTATGCAGTATTGTTGGCAGTCTGGGGTGTACTTGAAACATTATTTTTGAGCCTAACCTTTTAATTATGTCAATTGCACATATTTTTTTTTATTTTTCAAACAGCTGTAAAATGCAATCAAAGTGGTTAAATAGTTGCCATGTTTTATCAGCTCACCAAACATGTCATGCTACTCATTACATTTTATGACTACTTGCAATAAGTTATTAATTGTATGCTAACAGACCATCCGTCCTGTACTGCCAAGTTGTTCAGCCAGTCTGGGCCCCACTGCAGGTGCAGTGCCCTCATTGTCAGTAATTCTGACAATGGAAGGTGGCAGTGGAGGGGTCTGCAGTGCAGATTTTGATAAGAATTAACATAAATAAATCCTAATATATGGGGATGGATAACTACGTACCACCACTTTATATGAAGTAAGATGTGCATGGGCAGCTTGTTACATTCAGCAGATGGAGGAAAGAGAATGACATTTCTGTAGGGAGAAAGTGGGCCTGTCCCACATCTTGTCAGTTTGTGTTGACCTTAAGTCAGTACTCATTTCATGTCACATAACATTTTATGCTCAGGAGGTGGGGACATCATAGAGGTACACAGAAGAACTGGGGGGGCGGAAATACACAACATTACAAAGACATGTATGAATCTGGGAAGAGGGAATGGAGAAGGGGTTAAGTCAGTGTCTCAAGGGCTGATTGTAAGATATACATCATTTTATAAGTGCTGGTGGAAGACTGCATGACGTTTAGGTATGTGGCAGTGCTTATATCTCCCAAACCTGATATCAAAAGTTAGTGTCTCTAGGATGGGTGAATTTGTGGCCAGGCCACCACACAGGGATCTTAACAAACACGACACTCTTGTTACAACTGCTAAACCACTCTTCTATAGTGTGTATAATGTCCTAAGTGAATTTACCAATCCTCAAATCTGTCAGATGGGCTCTGATGGGCAGTTGCATAGGTGTTTCCATCAATGATCCCATGACTTGCCCCACTTTTGGTATAGTACAGCACAATCAATCCAAACTACCATATTTCAGGTATTAAGCTCAAACTAATAATGTTTCAAGTCCAATACTGCATAGGAGCTGAGACAGGCTGATTTGGTTCAGCCTCAAAGAAATGAAGATAAACCAGATGAGCAGGTTGGCTGTGAATTAGCATGACCAGCCTGGAATGCAGAAAATAGAAATGTGTGTTTAGCATGCAACAAATGTAATAATATTGCATAATAGAGGAAAGTATGTAGAATTAAGACTGTTAAGGGGCAAGAAGTAGGTGATTAAGGGAAATAGTTAGTGTTCTTTACTCTGGGTGGCCTAATATAAAAAATGGCGATCAAAATCATCCAGTAATTATATCAGACAGGTGCTAGAGATCAAAAACCTATGAAATAGATTATAGCCCTGTAGAATGTCACCATGACCGGGATTATTACATAGCTGTGCAGACAAGTTATAAAGTGCTGTACACTAACAAGTTAGTACACTGAGGTTTATCAGTGATAAGGAGTCCATCTGACAGATTTGGAGATATGCACACTACAGCAGAGTGGTTGAACAGCTGTAATATGATGTCATGTTCGTTAACATCCTACCATGGTGGCCTGGATAGCTCAGAATGAATAGTTTGATACTGAAGTAGAGAATTGACTGCTACAGTGTTCTACTGAGCTAGAAAGAGGATGGATTTGAATGGTTAGAATCACAAGTATCCTTTTGATACCACACAAAAGAAAGAGGGTAAATGTCATAAGCCACTTTAAAGCACAGATAGACATTAAACTAATTGTATTATACACTGACCTATGGATATGGATGAAGGATTATTGAGGAAGACAGGTATCCAAGTTTGGTATGCTGTGCATAACTTATTTTACTTTGACTCTAAATGACATAGCTTTGTCCATTTCCTCCAATGGTTGATGAGCATCTAATTTCCTCCATGGTTCTATAACAGAGTAACTCAACCACAATGGCAAGTGAAAACAGCAGCAGGTTAACTATTATCAGGAAAAGAATTACCCAAGGAGGATGAATAAATTGTAGAATGTGGCCAATAACTGTATTTGTTATATATTATCTTTTGGCTGGAGGAAGCCGTATGATAAAGACAGAATCATTGCAACCCAAGGTTTACTTGTGGGAGTCACTCCTTTGACAATGACAAATGAGTCCCAACACTTATATCAGTATATAAAGTAGTGGTACGGCCTTGTTGACCTTTTGGTTGTCACACTAGGGAATTTATCTATCTATTGATGTTTGTTGACCAGGGTAGTAGTCTGATCCACAAAGGACCCATTTCAGCTACAGCACAGGTGTTAGCAGCACAAAAAAGAGAGAAGTTCAAATCAGTACCTATTTCCCTCAAGGGTTTTGTTTCTTCTGCCTTAGCTTTCATACTACAGATGTTAGGTAAATAGTTTTGTCACATTTATGCAGCTGCAGCACTGCAGGAGTTAGAACTTTGTGACAATACAAGAAATAGCAAAGAATAAAACAATAACACATCAACCTGACAGGCATATTTCATTGAAAGTCAATTAAACTGGCATGTGATTTTCCCTTAAAAACAGTGAATATTCAGAAAGCCATTGCACATTAAACAAAGTTAAACAGATAATTTTAGCTGAATAAACAGTAGTGTATAGGTCATAATACAAAAAAGTGAAGTAATAAATGAAATATTTTGATTGTCTAATCAGTTACGTATCTGGTTATTTTTAATTATATAATTGGTTCCATTGTGTATGTATAAGCTTATCTATATGAATCATATATATTTATTAGGGGAAATGTGTAATCTTCTAATTCATCCATACACACACACATATGCATAAATCTATAGTGGAACAATTTTAGTACACTAGTCTTCTCAGATTGTTGTGTATCACCAACTACAGACAAACAATCATCTTGTTCTGCAAACTCACCTTAAAAAAAAAATTATCTAATGGGAAAAATGTGCAACAATTAGGCCTTTTATACTAACTGCTTTCCCCCTGCAAACACTTAAAAAAATTGTTTTTTTTTTTTTGAAATTCGATCATATCGTCTCACCGATATGAATTTCAAGTTTCTGAAAACCTGATCAACTGACATAGATCTATATATGTATATCTATATAGGTATATATGTGTGACAATGTGAGGTATTGCCAGCTACGCCATGAGAAGAATGGCAGTGGATGTGTAACATATGCCAGCATTGCTAGCTGGAGTTTTGTAAAGAATTATATGTCATTTGTATAGCAAACTGATTTGTACAGGTGCTTGTGTTGAAAATGTATTTGTAAAGCTGCTTGTGTTAATAAATATACCAACAGTGAGTCCTGCTGGACAGAAAAAAAGAAAAATACATGTATGTCAGACTGTACTACTGTAATTGATTAAATGTATATATTGTAACAGAGGATACTGGAAGAGAAGAGGTTAAGCTCAGCCTCAGGTAACTTTTAGAAAAATATCATGAAATTAATTTTTTTAATTTAGGCCATAAAGATTGTATCTTACAGTTCTGATGGCAGCCAGAGACAAAATGACGGTGAAAACGGAATCCTGCTGTATTGCCCTTAGCAGAAAATTAATTGCTACCCTGGAAAGGTGGAAGTGTTGCAATGGTTTTATGGCTTTCAGATGCTATCACACATCTTAGCAAAGCTCTATCTGTGTGTATGGTAACACATGTGTACAAGATTCTGGTTCAGTTTCTAGTGAAGTGGGGTAGTATGGAACCAAAAGTCAGATGACTAGATGTATGTGATGTCATTCTGTATTCCAGTACTGAAATGATGTTTTAATACTAGATGAGACTGAAGTTGCCGTGCAGTCTGTTTTTGAAATCTGACAAAGAAGAATCACTCACCCACTTCATCTTGCCTTGCTTTAGTAAGTAACCAGGGAATAGTAATTCTTTAGATCAGTCAGGAAAATGTAGTGAGATTAGTTAAGTACTGTTTTTCTGTATCTGTGTGAATCTATTCATCCGTGTTATTTTAATATTTTCTGTGATTTAAACTCTGGTGTTTATTGTAAATAAATATTTAATATTTTCATGTTCTTTTATTATTTATTATTAAATATATATTTTAATTGTGGCTCATTCTTTAGAGAATATTTTAACCTTTGAGTGTATTTATATTTATTTGGTGATAATGTGGTCTCTCTTGAAAGCCTTACTGCATTGGTCAAATACTACCATTTGTATTAGTATTAATTTCACTCAGAATAATTGGGTAGCCTTGTAACAGCCTTAGAGGAGCTGGCTTTGGAGTGTCTGATGGCAGTAACTACCTTATAGTCTGAGCAAAGGGTAGCTGAGCCAGTAAATCTGTGCCAGCCATGTGTGTGTGTGTGTGTGTGTGTGTGTGTGTGTGTGTGTGTGTGTGTGTGTGTGTGTGTGTGTGTGTGTGTGTGTGTGTGTGTGTGAGAGAGAGAGCTGCTTGGAGCAGGGACACAGAGCACTGGTTTCACAGAGAGAGTTGTGGAGGACTTAGCTTGGACAGTCGACAGAGGACTCAACTCTATAGCTGTGCCAGTGGGGTGTCTTACTGGAAGCCTACAGAGAAAGAGAGGGAAACCCAGACCCCGAACTGAGTGTGCTCCCTGTGTGCTCTTAAGGGAAATGGTGCTTGATACAGAGAGCTATATCTGGAAATACTGTGTGTATCTATTTTTGTTCCAAATGAATGTCCCTCACTGGTGTCAGTGGTGAGGATTCAGGCTCCATGATTACTGGCCCACAGGGATGACGTCACAGTATGTATATGTATATATATATATATATATATATATATATATATATATATATATATATATATATATATATATATATATATATATATATATATATATATATATATAAACACATATATAGATATAGACATAGAGATAAATATATGTACATATGTACATACATACATGTATAAATATATATAGATAGATGCATGAGCACACACACACACACCCACATACACAAACACACACTTCTGTACCTTCATTCAAAGGCCTGCATGTATGTCACATGGCCTGGTTTCCTGTAGACAAATTCAGAATCAAAAAGTAAAGTTAAAGGAGTGAGCAGCGCTACATTATATGAACTCATATTTCTCATCTTCAAATTATATGGAGTCAAACATTGTCATTGTTTGAGTCAGAAGTGAAACAGGACAAGTAATTTAACTTTTTTATAGTATAATGTAGTTGCAGCCTCCAGAAAGTCTCTACATTCACTGTAGTATACTTTGCTTGAGGGCTGGAAACTGCAGAGGCAGAAATCTAATGTATTCTTGTCTGTAGCTGGTAGGTCACAAAAGGCTAAAAATGTGCAGCATCCTAAGATTTTTTTCATGCCACAAAAGCAGCAGCCCTAAACATTTACACTAATTCTGTGTTCAAGAAAGAAATAGACAGAGAAAGAGAGATAGAGTAAGAGCATGAGACAATGTTTCAGTGATGAGATAAGTTTCAGAGTAACTGAGGGCCAAAAAAAAAATCTGTTGTATGTCTTCCTTGTTTTCTTTATAAGGGTAAAGAGTCCCAAAGAAAG